>NW_016107476.1:2379783-2402851 GCF_001604975.1 Cebus imitator
TTTTCCTTTTTTGTGATGGGGTCTTGCTTTTGTCACCCAGGCTGGAGTGCTACCTAGGGAAACATTGACTGTGAAACTAGTGGGCAGCTTTGGAATTTGATTACCATGTATCCAATCTATACTGTTATGTGATTTTCTCCAGCAACCTTCAGTAACCTGGTTGTCGGTAATAGAAAGGTAGTCATTAGAAATCAATCAAAACTAAGGTTTTTCCTTTCAGGTGTGAAGAAAGGACTATGAGTTAAAGGAATTGAAGAATCTGTTCAGAAAGTGGCTCAAGGGATGGACTTTAAAATCTGATATGAAGTGGAAATGAAGACAGGAGGGAGCTGATACGGAGAAAGTAGAAGTGACAATTTCTTGGAGGTTCCAATAAGGTCTGGGGACCTATCTCTTGGGAATAGTTGATGAGAGAATTGGAAGAATAGGAAGTTACAGTGAGAGAGTTGAGATGATTGGATTTGTTGTTTATGAAGTTAAACAGTTTTGGTGATGACAAATTTAGGGTGTTGATGTGGGTGATGGGTACTGAAATGGAGTGGATGGGAAAGGCATTAGAGATGAGAATGTCAAGGAGCTGAAAGTTCATGGTTTGGGATGGGTCATCCACGAGGACATGGAAGTCCTAGAGTGATGGCAGGACTTGGAGTGAGGAGAACAATTGTCTCATGGCCCAGAAGTCTACAAATAACAGCAACAAGGTGGGGTAGAGGTTGGTATTGTCAAATGGCTTAAAGCTAAAAGAAGCAGGAATTTTGACATGAGAGTAGAAAAGCAAGGTCTGGGGGTAGCACTGGGCAGAGAAGAGTTTGCCAACCTCAAAGATCATGTAGTTCAAAGATCTCACTCTATGGATAAAGAGACGGTTCAGAGAGCAGTAGCTAGCCTCCAAGATATCCCCCAGTGATCCCTACTGTATGATATTCCATACCCATGTGTAGTACCCTCCTGCAGTGTACCAGGGTCAGTTTATGTGAAGAGTAGAATACAGCAGAAATATGTTATGTCTGAGATTAGGTTTAAAGGCTACTGTTCACTCCTGTCTAGTTGCCCTCTTGTTCTTAGGTCATCACTCTGGAGGAAGCCAGCTGCCATATCATGAACAACCTTGGAGAGACCCACATGGCAAGGAACTGAAGCCTCTTGCCAGCAACCATATGAGTGAGCTTAGAAGCAGATCCCCCTACCCCAGTCAAGCCTTCAGATGACAGCAGTTCCAGCTGACATCTTTATTGCAACCTCTTGAGAATCCCTGAGTCCTCTGGGAACTGTTACGCTATTCCTGAATTTCTAACCCACAGAAACTGTGAGATAATATGTTTGTTGTTTTAAGCCTCTATGCTTGGGGTAATTTGTTAAGCAGCCATAGATAAATAATACAGAAAAATTTTGAAGCTTATCCAAAGTCACAAAGCTGGTTAGTGCCCAAAATGAAGTGAGAACACAGGGCTCTTGACTCTCAAGGTTCTGTAAGATCTCACATATCTGAGGATATCTAGGTCTCCTTTTGTAGTGGATGCCCATAAATTCAGGAGGTGGTCATAACTACCTGAAAATATTGAATTGATCATCGTTTTGCTTTTTTATAGGCAAAATAAAATGAAAATTGGGACATGCTTCCTCATGGAATATGGAGTAATATTTAGTAAGATAAGTAATTTCCTCATCCCTATCACATTGTAATACATAAGTATTTCTAAAGCAGGCTTACATCTTTTTGCCATAATTTCTAGAAGAATTGAGAGGATTAATTCAGGAATGTGCAACAGCCAAGTGGTAAAATCAGAAATGTAATTTCTTTTCTTTTTCTTTTGAGATGGAGTCTCACTCTTATCACCGAAGCTGGAGTGCAGTGGTGTGATCTCAGCTCACTGCAACCTCCGCCTCCCAGGTTCAAGCGATTCTCCTGCCTCAGCCTCCCAAGTAGCTGGGACTACAGGTGCGTGCCACCATGCCTGGCCAATTTTTAAATATTTTTAGTAGAGACAGATTTTCACCATTTTGGCCAGGCTGGTCTCGAACTCCTGACCTCAGATGATCCGCCTGCCTTGGCCTCTCAAAGTGCTGGGATTACAGGTGTGAGCTACTGTGCCCAGCCCAGAAGTGTAATTTCTACTTGCCTTATTTTGACCACTTGACAGGAATGACATAGTGGAGCTGGTATTAGTTAATCCCATTTAAACTCTTCACTGTAAGTCTGACCTTCCTGTGTGGTGAATTCATGACAGGGTCTAGTGTCTGCATTCTGCCTATTCCCTTAAATGTAATATTCACAGAAGGGCAGATTGCCGAAAGGCACTTTGTGTCTTCTATTTGCATGCCATAGACTCTACCATTTGTATGCACGTGACTATTAGGCCAGAGAACATTTATGTGACCCTTTGATTTATAATCTGGGTCTTAGTTTTTAAAAATTTGATTATATGATATTTTTATTTTTTTCTTCCTTAAAAACATAACTAGAAAAGTGAGAGGGTAGGTTTAAATTTCACTAGAACATAGAATCTTTAAAAAATTAATCTCAAGTGCATTCAAGGTTCCAGTCTCATTAAATCTCACAAAAATTCAGATGTATGTCCAATTATTCCTCATTACAGTCAGGAAGTTAATTTGCTGTCATATATTCTCAGCATTAGGGAGATTCTTGAATGTTTTTCTGTATTTTTTTCTCACTATACTTGAAAAAATAGATTTTTCAGCTATTCCTTAGTTTTACTTATACTCCTGAGAGTCATAGAAAGACAATTTTCATTTCCTTGACATTTTAGCACTTTCCTGGCTATGATCCAGCTAATTAACTGTGGGTCAAGCTTGCTTTAGATAAAGTACTACTTTATATTAAAAAGGTTAGTATGTAGTTTGAATTTTATTTTACAAAATTTCAGCATTAAAAAACACCAGCACCAAGAAACCCCCCACAAAACACAAATATGTATCCTCAACTACCGATGGTACTCATTTGTCAGAAACCTCAGAAAAGTTGTGTCTCATTTTTTAGAAACCTCAGTAGCCTCCCAAGTAGCTGGGATTACAGGTGTGTGCCACCACGCCTGGCTAATTTTTGTATTTTTAGTAGAGATGGGATTTCACCATGTTGACCAGGCTGGTCTTGAATTCCAGACCTCAGGTGATCTTCCTGCCTCGGCCTCCCAAAGTGCTGGGATTACAGGCACGAGCCACTGCACCCAGCTGGGGATTACATTTCAACATGAAATTTAGGTGGGAACACAGATTCAAATTATATCAGATCTCCACATGGAGACATTGAGAAAGTAGCTGAATATAGAATCTGGATTCAAGGGAGAGGTCCAAGATGGAAATATAAATCTGAAAATCATTAACATATGGACAGTATTTATAGTTATGGGATTGGATTGGTTTACCCAAGGAGTGTCCAAGGATGGAGGGAAGAAGAGGATCAAGGCCTAAAAAGGAGAAGAGGAGAATCCCACAGAAAGACAGTAAGAAGGAGCAGCCGGTACGAGGTAGGAAGAACCACAAAGCAGTGGTGTCCAGGAAGCCAAGGGAAAACGTTGTCTGGAAGGAGGAATTCTCAGTTCTTTATTCTACTTCTTTATTCTTGATATCTATTAAGTGAAAGCTATCTGATGTATCTTGCTAAGTGGACCTACTAATAATCAAGAAGGAAATAAAGCTTATAAGAATATTAACTTTGTGACCAATTCAAAACCTGTCTCCACCATTTACTCTGTGTCCTTGGGCAAGATTCTTTTTTGTGTGTGACATGGTCTGGCTCTGTCACCCAGGGTAGAGTACAGTGGTGTGATCTTGGCTCACTGCAACCTCTCCCTCCCAGGCCCAAGCCGTCCTCCCACCTCAGCTTCCCAAGTAGTTGGGACCACGGGCACGTGCCACCACATCCAGCTAATTTTTGTCTTCTTTGTAGAGATGTGGTCTTACTTTGTTGCCTAGGCTCGTCTTGAGCTCCTGAACTCAAGCAATTTGTCAGCCTTGGCCTCCCGAAATGTTGAGATTACAGGTGTGAGCCACGGTGCCCAGCCGAAATTCTTAACCTCTATTTGCTTCTGATTCCTCAATTCTACAGTGGGGATTATAGAATTGTTAAGAGGATTAAGTAAGTTAAGAGTGGTAAATGATTACTGAGACAGTGCCAGGCACACGGTAAGTGCTTAATAAATATGATAATATTATTAATCACATGATTACATAAGGTATACTGCAATGAAAGGTCAATTTTATGATCTCTCAAATTTTCTGATGGTAGCAGCTAGAGCGTAAGGATTCCTTTTAGATTTCATTTCTCTGATTGGGTTTCTTATTGTGTTTATTCCTATATTTCTCTTTTCATGGTTTTTTCTTTTTATATGTTGGAATAAGAATAATTTAAAAAATCTGCACAACTCCTTGTATTTAAAGTTTTTAAACCAGCCAGCAGCAGAGGCCTTTAAAAGCAGATGATAAACCTGGGCAACAAAGCAAGACCCTGTCTCTACAAAAAAAAAAAAAAAAAAAAGTTTTTTAAAGTAGCCCTGTGCAGTGGCACAGACCTGTAGTCCTGGCTACTCGGGAGGCTTATGTGGCAGGAGCGGTTTAACCCAGGAGTTTGAGGCTGCAGTGAGCTATGATCACACCACTACCCTTCAGCCTGGGAGACAGTGACACCCCATCTGTAAAATAAATAAACGAATAAACAAAATTAAAGCACATCATGATTTGCCACAGGTTTCTTTTTTAAAAAAAGGATAAATAATGTCATAGAACAGTGGTCCCTAAGCTTTTTGGGATTACTGATTCCTTTGAGAATCAGATAAAAGCTCTTCCCTGAAAAAGGCATATACAAATACACACACACACAATTTTAATTACAATTTGAGGGTGTTTGTGTGTCCCTGAAGCCAACCCTTGAGTCTTTGAAGGCAGCCATGCAGTCAGACTTTGAATTGACTGCCAAGTCCACATTCTTTTTTATTTTATTTTATTTTTATTATTTTTTGAGATGGAGTCTTGTTCTGTTGCCCAGGCTGGAGCACAGTGGCGTAATCTTGGCTCACTGCAACATCTGTCGCCTGGGTTCAAGCCATTCTTCTGCTTCAGCCTCCCAAGTAGCTGGGATTACAGGTGCCCACCACCACATGCAGCTAATTTTTATAATTTTAGTAGAGATGGGGTTCACCATATTGGGCAGGCTGATCTCAAGCTCCTAACCTCAGGTGATCCACCTTCCTCAGCCTCCCAAAGTTCTGGGATTACAGGTGTGAGCCACTGTGCCCAGCCAAAGTCCACATTCTTACAAGCTTTATTTTCTTCTTATTTGGTAGGCCCATTTAGCATGATCTCAACACATCATGAATTTTAAATCATTCACATACTTCTAGTGTAAATAAAAAGAAAATTTCCTTAGAGAAACCTCAATTCTGAACCAATTAAGTTGGGGAGAAAAATAAAATGATTCATGGGAAATGTGACCCGTGCAGCCAGGGCCCTGCACTCAGAAGAGTCCACACTTAGATTAATGCTGTTCTGTTACCATGTTGAAATTTTTAGTAATTTTTGAACAAGAGGCTTTATATTTTCATATTCCATAGGGTCTTGAAAATTATATAGCCAGAGAAACACACATACATGCAATTAAATTCACTAGGGTTTTTCTCTCTTTGATATTTACACAAGAACACAAAGTAAACAAGAAATAAAATGTTTTCCAATGTCTTTCAAAGATAATGTTTTTATATAAGTTGTGTGTTCTCACTAATTTTTTCTTCTTGAAGTAATATGTTAATTAATCACAGCCTGCTCCTATGCTTTTGACATTCACTTTAAAAGTCCAAAGGGAAGATGCGATTAAGTATTAAAATTATCATGAACAACATTAAAAGACAGACATACAGGAACCTCTATATTTCAGGCCAAACGACCTAAGCAAAAGAAAGATTTTGATGTCTGGAGAAAATATTTGCAAACTATACATCTAACAAAGATCTAATATCCAGAATATACAAGAAACTTGAGGCCAGGCCAGTGGCTCATGCCTGTAATCCCTGCAGTTTGGAAGACTGAGGCAGGCGGATCACCTGAGGTCAGGAGTTTGAGACCAGCCTGGCCAACATGGCAAATCCCCATCTCTACCAAAAATACAAAAATTAGCCAGGTGTGGTGGCATGCGCCTGTAAGCCTAGCTACTCAGGAGGCTGAGGCATGAGAATCGCTTGAACTAGGGAGGTAGAGGTTGCAGTAAGCTGAGATCACACCACTGCACTCCAGCCAGGGGGATAGAGTGAGACTCTGTCTCCAAAAAAAGAATCTTAAACAAATGTACAAGCAAAAAACAAACAACCCTTTAAAAAAGTGGACATAGGGCATGAACAGACACTATTCAAAAGAAGATATACATGCGACCAACAACCATATGAAAAAATGCTCAATGTCATAATCATTGGAGAAATGTAAATCAATACTACAATGAGATATCATCTCATACCAGTCAGAATGGCTATTGTTATAAAGTAAAAAAATAACAGATGCTGATGAGGTTGTGGAGAAAAGGGAACACTTATACACTTCTGGTGGGAGTGTAAATTAGTTCATGAGTTTACCTATGGAACAATCCTGTATAAGTACCCCAAGTTTAAAGTAAAAGTTATAAAATATTTTTTAAAAAGATTTTGATGGCAATGGGAAGCACATGCTAAGGTAGTTAAGGAACAAGATGGGAGCACAGACATGAATGGTCGTACATGCCTGTTAAGATGCTTGGACCCTCTCCTGAGACATAGAGGCCATCGAAAGGTTTTAAGCAGCAGAGTATGGCCAACATCATTATCTGCATTTTTTTTTTTTTTTTTGTTTGAGTTGTATTCTCACTCTGTTGCCCGGATTGGAATGCAGCAGTGTGATCTCAGCTCACTGCAACCTCCACTTCCCAGGTTCAAGTGATTCTTCTGCCTCAGCCTCCTGAGTAGCTGGGACTACCAACACTCCCACCACGCCTGGCTAATTTTTCTATTTTTAGTAGAGATGGGGTTTCATCATATTAGTCAGGCTGGTCTGGAACTCCTGACCTCATGATCTGCCCATCTCAGCCTCCCAAAATGCTGGGATTATAGGCGTGAGCCACCACACCTGGCCATTATCTGCATTTTTAAGGGCTGCTATATTTAGCAAATAAAACTACAGAATGCCCTGTTAAATTTGAATTTCAGATAAACAATAAATATTTTTTTTTAGTATTGGTGTATCCTATGCAATATTTGGTACATACTTAAACCAAAAAGTTTTGGTTGTTTTCAATTTCATGTGAGCCTCCTGTATTTTATCTGGCAACCTTACTAGGCTTTTTTTTTTTTTTTTTTTTTTTTTTTTTTTTTTTTTTTTTTTTTTTTTTTTTTTTTTTTTTTTTTTTTTGTTGTCTCACTGTCACCCAAGCTGGAGTGTGGTAGGGGCAATCTCGGCCTATTGCAACCTCCATCTCACGGGTTCCAGGATTCTTCTGCGTCAGCCTCAGAGTAGCCGGGATTACAGGCACATGCCACCACGCCGGGCTAATTTTTGTATTTTTAGTAGAGATGGAGTTTCACCATGTTGGGGAGGCTGGTCTTGAACTCCTGGCCTCAGGCGATCCGCCAGCCTTAGCCTCCCAAAATGCTGGGATTACAGGCATGAGCCACCACGCCCAGCCTAGGTTTCTTAATGTAATGCTTGATGCATAGTAAGTGGTAAATACATTTCAGGCACTCTGCTTTTCTTGCCACCTGTAGGTGGCAGTCTTATCAAATAATTTTAAAGGAGTTCCAACAAAGGTGTTTAATATTATACTCTACAAGTTTAATACTGTTTAATCCCTCTATTAATATGGGTCTTAAAATTATATAAATGAAGTTTACACAAAATAAAAATAAATTTGAAGGTGCTCAAAACTAAATATAATTCAGTCCTCATCTTTTACACAACCTACCGTCAAATATTCAAATCTGGATGTCTAACGCTGGTGAAGTGTAGTCCTTTTATACTTCTAAGGATATTTTGAGGTATTTTGTAGCTTTTCATGATATTTTAAATGGGATCTTTTCTCCTCATATTTTCTAACAGACTACTTCTTCTGTGTACATAGCTATTGATTTTTGTATGTTTATTTTTGCTTCAGACCATACTCTATTAGTTCAAGTAGTATTACCGTAAATACTCTTGGATTTTCCAGTAGACAATTAAATGATCTGCAAATAATATACTTTTCTCTCTTTTTCAAATAGCAATCGATGTCTTTTAAAAAACTAAATGTAATTGTACTAGATGCAGGTGTTAAGAAGAAAAAGAAATAATTATATTGATGCTCTTAAAAAACTATTTCCAGCCAGGTGCAGTGGCCCATGCCTGTAATCCCAGCACTTTGGGAGGCCAGGGCAGATGGATCACCTGAGGTCAGGAGTTCAAGACCATCCTGGCCAACATGGTGAAACCCCATCTCTACTAAAAATACAAAAATGATCCGGGCATGGTGGCAGGCACCTATAATCCCAGCTACTTGGGAAGCTGAGGCAAGAGAATGGCTTGAACCCAGGAGGTGGAGGTTGCAGTGAGCTGAGATCATGCCACTGCACTCCAGCCTGGGCAACAGAGCGAGACTCCGTCTCAAAACTAAAAAACAAAACAAACCAGAAAGCTATTTCCATTAGTATGAGATTTTATATTCACTCAAAACTATTATTATAATAATTTAAAATTTAATCCAAAAATACAACTGTAACCTTATAATTGTATTTATACATGGATAATATAGAATTATGTAAAAATAGGACCTCCGTTATCTCTTACATCTACACCCATGCCCCCCTACCCATTATACTAAGAATGCTCTTCTTATCACAGAGATTTGTTTTCTTACAAAGTCAAAGGAGAAAACATCCCCATGAGATCCAATAAAGTCTTTAAGTAACTTATTCCATTATTATATATGGTATTCTAGAGAAGAATAATTCTAATTCCTTTGGAATTTCAATACAAGATACTTGAATTTTTTTAAAAGGAAGTTACATCACTTTCTACCATTATTCATTACCTTTTGAGCTGTGACAGTGTACTCAGCACTACACAAAACACAGGACACAGCGCCTTCCCTTAGCTGATGTTGAAAGGCCACCTTAGAATCTATGAACATGAGTTTCGAAGGTGGCACCTTTAGGTATTTTAGTTCACAGATATTTTAATGTGTGTTGATTTATAAACTGTAAAATAGAATGGAAGTTTAAATATTAATCTGAAAAATAAACTTTGTATGAGGTGGCACTGTTTATGTTAATATGTTATTTCTGTTGAAGTTGACTAAGTAATGGTTTCCTTACACTTTGCTGTATTCCAGCACTTACTCTGCAAGTATAAAATCTATTAATCATTTTTATGAATATGAAAGTAAATTAGTCTCAATGAAAAAATTAGAAAACACAGAAAAGTGTAAATAGAAAAATCATCTGCAATTCAATGTTTAGGCAGCTTACATTTTTTTTTTTCTCTGTGGCTCAGGAAACCCATAATAAGGCATAAGCTTTGGAATCAGACAAATCTGAGTTCAAATTCTACCCCCTCCACTTATTCAGTGCACCTTGCAGTAAGCCTCTTAATCTCAATGAGTTTATTTATTTTAAATTTTGACTTACCTTCCCCTCCAGTGACCATCCCTTCCTCCCTCCCTTCCTCCCTTCCTTTCTTTCTTCCTCCCTTCCTCTCTCTCTTCTTTCTTTCTTTTATTTCTTTCTTTCATTCATTCTTTTTCTTTTCTTTCTTTCTTTTCTCCCTCCCTTCCTCCCTTACCTCCTTTCTTCCTTCTTTTTGTTCCTCCCTTCCTTTCCCTCCCTCCTTCCCTCCCTTCTTTCTTCTTTCTCTCTTCCCTCCCTTCTTTCTTGTTTCTCTCTTCCTTTCCTTCCCTTTCTCTTTCCTTTCCTTTCTCCTGCTGTTTCCCACACTAGAATACAGTGGCACAATCTCAGCTCTCTGCAACCTCTGCCTCCCGAGTTCAACCAATTCTCCTACCTCAGCCTCCTGAATAGCTGGGATTACAGGCATCTGCCACCATGCCTGGCTTGCTTTTTTGTATTTTTAGTAGAGACAGGCTTTCACCATGTTGTCCCGGCTGGTTTCAAACTCCTGACCTCAAGTGATCAGCCCATCTCTGCCTCCCAAAGTGCTAGGATTATAGGCATGAGCCAGTGCGCCAGGCCCATCCATTTCTTCAGAAAAGCGTGTATTGTCCTTTCTTACCCTCACTGCATTCCTCTACCTACTATAATCTGGCTTCTGTCCCTATTGTCCAGAAATGACTCTCACAAAGGTCACTAATGGCCTGCGTGTTGCCAAGTTCAGTGCACATTTTCCTTCTCTTTCTTATGCTCCCTCTCAGCAGCTGTGTTGCCCTGGCACGCTGCAGAAGTGATACTGGACAGCTAATTGCAGACATTTCTTTCCAAGTTCAGTGAAGGAGTGTTGGTGGCTTGAAATTATTGGCCACAGTGACAGTATTTACACCACAAAAATCAGCAAATGCTATAAGTCAGGGCCTTTTTTTCCCGATAGCCACATGCTAAACACTTACCTGCACACCAAGAGATATAGGGGACCATTTTCCCCTTCATAGGATGCTATTTTTGTTGTTGTTTATTCAATACTACCCCCTCCTGATTTTCTTTTAGCTCCCCTATCCCACCATTACATGTTAGCATTCTTCTTCCTTTCATGCTCTAGCTCCATAAATGATCTCACTAGTTTCTATGTATTCAAATACTACCACTATGTGGATCAATTTTGGATTTGTATCTGCAGCCCAGACCTCTCCTCAAAGATTTGAACTCAAACATGGAACCACTCATTTAAATTTGTACTGGGGGTCTTAGAGCAGACATCTCAAACTCACTGACAAAACTTAGTTCCATAAAACCTTTCACTTTGTATGTGTGTGTGTGTGTGTTTGTGTGTGTGTGTGAGGTAAAGTCTCACTCTGTCACCCTGGCTGGAGTGCAATCTCAGCTCACTGCAACCTCTGCCTCCCGGGTTCAAGCGATTCTTATGCCTAAGCCTCCCGAATAGCTGGGATTACAGGCACCCGCCACCACACCCGGCTAATTTTTGTGTTCTTAGTAGAGACGGGATTTCACCATGTTGGCTAGGCTGGTCTTGAACACCTGACATCAAGTGATCCACCTGCCTCAGCCTCCCAAAGTGTTGTGATGTGTGAGGTGTGAACCACTGGGACCGGCCAAACCTTTCCCTTTCTGGTCTTCCCCATCCCAACATTCTCCATTTCAGCAAACGGAACCACAATATACTAGGTCACTGAAGCCAGAAACCTAAGCATCATCCATGGGTCTTCCCTGTTCCTCAACTTCATGTCTAATCCATCAGCAAATCCTGTCAATTCTACCTCCAAAATAGCTTGTTCCTCTTATTGTTTTTCTTCAGCTTTATTCCCATCGTATTTTGAGCTACCATCATCTTTCAGCTCAATTACTGTAACAGCTCCAAACTGATCTCTGAACTTCGATTCTTCTTCCCCCCAAATCCATTCTCCATGTAGCAGTAAAAAGTGATCATAACATGTGGAGGAGATCACACCATTGCTTAAAAGTCTTTTTTTACATTTCTCTAATAGCTCTTATATTCATTAAAGCTTTTTAAATTTTATTATGCTTTAAGTTCTGGGATGCATGTGCAGAATGTGAGGTTTGTTACATAGGTATTGTCTGCTTGAAGTCTTTAAATGGCCTTTCATTGCATTTAGTTTAAAAAATTCTTTCAGGTTTTCGAACTGGTCTCTGCTTACCTCTCTTCAACTTTTGAAGTGTGATTATTTAAGCTCATGTATGTTCTGTTCAAGACTTTGGCTTCCTAGTCTCTAAACATGCCAGGCTTCCCCTGCACCCCACATATAGCTTTTGTATGTACATACTGAGCCTGAAATGATCTTTTCTTTCTCTTCCTGTGGGTAGTTCCTTGTGTTCCTTTTATTACAAAATCAATTTAAATTTACCCTTTCCATTGTTCTTTATTCTAGCCCCTTATTTCCTGATTGACTGAATAAATGAAACTGTATTCCTAAGGATTTATCTAATAGGAATGAATAATGAAAAAGCATTAAAAAGTTCTTAGCATGAGGCCTGGTGCAGGGTATATGTTGAAGAATTTTTTTTTGCTACTATTTTTCAATTTAATTTAATTTATAACATTCCATAGTTCCTAAATAAAGACTTGTGTCCTGAAGGTGACTGTGTTAAAGCTCAGGATATTCTCACTTCCTAGTTTCACAGATGGGTAAGCTGATTTAAGCAGGACATCCCTAGTTTTTATGCTCTGGTTTATTAAGAATGTACTGGTAAAGGAAGGAGTGAATATTGCTGGTAGGAACTGAAACATGTATGGTGATCCAAATAGGATAAAAGACAAGAGCACTAAGAAAACTATTAGACCACAAGTGCCTCTTGTTTTTCCTGATCAAACAGATGTAGAAAGAGCATGTTTAGATTTTGGTGATTTAATTGGTCAGACTGTGATGCTAACAAGGCTCTGGTTATATGCTTCTAAATTTAGTCACTTAGTTTGATGTCAGAGAGTTCTGCAACTGTCATATTATATTAAAAATAAAGCTTTTCAATCGTTAGAGCACCTAGGGCAAGTAGAAGGTTGGTGCATTATATATATATACACGTATGCATATATATGTATATATACACATATATACAGGCACATAAACACACACCTATATACATACACACACACACATATGTGTTTTTTTCTTTTTCTTTTTCTTTTTCTTTTAAGACCGGGTCTCACTCTGTCACCCAGGCTGGAGTACAGTGGCGCGATCTTGGCTTACTGCAACCTCCACCTCCTGGGCTCAAGTGATCCTCCTGCATTAGCCTCCCAAGTAGCTGGGACCACAGACATGTACCACCATGGCTGGCTAATTTTTGTATTTTTGGTAGAGACGGGGTTTCACCATCTTGCCCAGGCTGGTCTTGAAGTCCTGAGCTCAAGCGATCTGTCCGCCTAGGCCTCCCAAAATGCTGGGATTACAGACATGAGCCACTGCATACAGCCCATTATGTTTTTTTATGTAGGGGTGATTTAGGGAGTAGCATCACTTTACAATTCTAAGAAGAGTACACAAGCAATATAACATTTAAATAACATTAGTACTGGCATCAGATTTAAAAACCATTAAAGGCAAGAAATTTGTTCAAATACTTGTTGGTTGTTTCTCAGGAGCAGTAACCTTTCTGTAGCCTTGAGGATGTATCTACAAGGGGCCCTCCAGGCAATTGCGTTCTACTTTCACACAAACCTGTAGCCCCACCCTCTCCAGTCTCTTGGTCTCCCTTAAGGACCTAGAACAAAATCTTCCTGAACTTTCACCTTGAACTGCCCTATCCACTGTGGTCTTTAAGGGGTAAGGGCTCACTCCCAGGCCTTGTTTTACCATGCAGTTAAAATATATAGAAAAAGAACAACTTAAGAGAAGTAAGAAAGCTTTGACCTGTGAAGGAAAATTTACATGAGGCCATTGGTTTCTACTGAGCTCTCGCACTGGGCCCAACAGACTGAAGCAAAATGGAATCACTCCTGCTGAAGTTTCACACCACCAAACCAAAACTAAGTTGTTGATCTGACCTTCCAAGGAATCAGAGAGAGAGAGAGAGAGCACCAAATCCCCAGACAGACCAGTTTTACCTGGCATGATAAGGAAGTCCTTTCTACTTTAACCTTTAGGAGGAAAGCAACTTCAAAATGACCAATCCACTTTTTGTTCTCTGGGTCTGCTTCCCCAGCCCTTTCTGCCTGTAAAGCCAACCTTCTCTGTTCAGCTCATTTACAGATTGAGTTGTTGCCCGATTCTAGAATCACTGATAAAAGCCTATTAAGATCTTTACCTAAATGAGTTGTAATTTTGTCTTTGGACAGACTCACTTGATTCTTTTTCCCGCAGATTCACTTTCCTCTTGCCTGCCACCTTCTTTTTCGGGAATCCCATTGTATGTTCTCAAGGACCCTGTTTATTCTGCAACTCAGATCAAAATTCCTCTTTCCTAAAGATGAGGTGCAGAAGAGAGAAGGCCTTGGCTTTCCTTATATAGAGAGTTGATTTCCTGGAAAACCTCCAGCCACAGCCCTTTTATTTGCTTTATTATTATTTTTTTTACTCTGCCATAAATTCAACCAAGTGTACACAACCCTTTTAACATGTGAATGATGAAAGAATAAAAGACACAGCCTCACTGGAAGGCAAGATGTGAGTCACCATTTAAAAAAAATCAACACAAACTTCATCCTAATGACTTTATTTCTAAGGATCTTTCCTAGGCATATATTTGCATGAATGTGAAGAGACACGCTCAAGCATATTTAGTGCAGCCTGGTTTGTAACAGTGAAATCAGCAACAACATAAATGACTGGCAAAAGGAAAATGGTTCCCTGAACTATATTACACCCATGCTATGGAATATATCCATACTATGCAGCATTCAAAGAATAAAATAGATCTATATGCATCGATATGAAAAGACCTTTAAGATATGTTAAATGAAAACAAATCTATAGAAAAAGCATAATCCAGTTACATAAAAATACATACTTCTTTGTGTATATGTACATACACATAATGTATATATGTACGTAAAGAAAAAGATCTAGAATGATGCCCGTCAAACAGTAGTGAGATTTTGCTTTGTTTCTGAATTTTTGACAACTTAAATGTATTGATATACTACTTATGTAATTAAACATTTAAGAAAAAAGGGCAAGGAAAGCAAGAAGTCACGCCGCATAGCCTAGTGACTACCTGCTCAGTCCCTGGAACCAGACAACCTGTATCCAGATTCTAGCTTGCCACTTACTTAACCTCTCTGTGCTTCAGATTCCTCCTCTGTAAACTGGTAACAACAGTATCTACCTCTGAAGGTGGTTCTAGATATGAAATAAGATGATATGTTTAAAGTGGTTGGAACCTCATGATGGCTATATAAATGTTAGCTAATATTACTGATTAAGGAGAGAATAAATCACTGGTGATTCCACTTTAGTCGGAGAAGAATGATTATTTTTTTCATATTCTGGCACTGATGAGACCTCAGGAAATGTGTTTAAAAAAATCAATGTCAAATAGCCTGAAGACGAGGCTTCTAATACTCCTGCTATTAGCTAGTCTTCCTGGAACAAAATGCACGCTGGAGAGAGTACAGTTCCACCGACATTCACACCAATACTCCACTGGGTGCTAGAGACCAGTGAGGCAAAATTTCTGCTTTTAAGGGGCCCATTTTTGTGACAGGGGGTGTAGCAGAGGGAAGAATCAAATCAGTAAACAAATCTTTTTAACACAGTGTAGTCCACAAGATGGGGTGACACAGAACAGTGAGTGGAGCTGGAGGAACAAAGAATGGGAGGAACAAGAACGCTCCTGGTGGAACGCTCTGGAAAGATGAGAGGAGTTAGTGATGAAAATAAAAAAAGGGATGGGCACTTCAGGTAAGGGAAACAACATGATTTATTTAGGGGAACTACAAGGAGTTTGATATTATTAAAATGTATGTCTGGATGATGAATGGGGGGGCAAGGAAGTAACGAACAACAAATTTAGAAAGACAGTGACAACGATATACCTTAATTATGTAGCATCAGGGTAGTAGAAACTTCACAAGGCAAGATCACGGTGGAAAGATTATGGAAGACAATCTGCCTATTTGAACAGATTGAGAGCTTTTGTTTGTTTGTTTGTTTGTTTTGAGACAGAGTTTCACTGTCCTCCAAACTGGAGTGCAGTGGCCCAATCCTGGCTCAGGGCAGTCTTAACCTCCTGGGCTCAGGTGATCCTCCTATCTCAGTCTGCCGAGTAGCTGGGACCACAGGTGTGTGACAGTACATCTGGGTAATTTTTGTATTTTTTGTAGAGGTGGGGTTTTGCCATGTTGCCCAGGCTGGTCTCAAACTCCTGGGCTCAAGCTATCCACCTACCTCAGCCTCCCAAGCTGCTAGGATTACAGGCATGAGCCACTGTGCCCAGCCAGACTGATTTTATGAATGAAGTCTCATTTTGACAAATCATCTTTTGAAAAAAATATGACAGGCTGACTTCTGACTTGTACTTCCAGGTAGAATGCAGCAGGTCATAGCAGACCAGTGCTCTTGCTGCAACACCTAAGGAAAAGAAAGATAAGTTACCAAAATCATGGTGCAAAAGATTTAGTGAGAGAGCTATGGAAACATTGACCCCTATATGAACTAACATTTCAGAGAGAGGGGAGTACTTCCTAAGGGAGTTGACTATCTCTGGCCATTTTCCTCCCAGGAGATATTTATTAGTTCTGAGTGAAGACTAAGAATCATGCTGGGCTAGGGGGCGGGACTCTTGGTGCTTGCATGGGGCTGGCTCGACAGATTGTAAACTAGTTAGAACTGAACACATAGGAGCATATGCTAATGCTTCGGTGATGCATGAGGCTGGGAGACTTGGCCAGAGAGGCAGAGTGAAATATCCCAATTTCATGGTACTTAGGAGACCAAGTCCCACTAGGAGGAGGCATCCTGCCACAAATACACGGCTAGTTACCCTCAAGACATTTGTTAAATATTGAAGCTGCCTGGGATCAGAGGGCAAAAAGCTCAACTCAAAACCTCTGAAGAGCAGAACTGACTCTGAACAGCCAAAGAACCGGAGATCCAACAGGCTCTTAACCAAAAGCCTGGAGGGCCACACTTGAGGAACAGTGACAAAAAGAGATCCGTATTTGAGTTGAAGTGATCTGCCTATTTCATGGAGGATGACATAACCTGAAACCTCTGAATTCTTTACATACAATGTTTGGAATGCAATTAAAATTACAAAATTTGTGAAGGAGCAGGAAAATATGGCCAATAACCAAGAGAAAAAGCAGACAATACAAGCAAAGTCACAGATAGTTGATATACTTGAGTTAACTGACAAGGACTCTAGGAATAACTACAATTAATAAATTAAACAAAATAGAAAAAATATGGAAAAACATGAAAAGATAGAGAAATTCAACAGAGGTAGAATCTACTAGAAAGATCAAAAGCACATTCTAGAAATGAAAAGGACACTATATGAAATTAAGAACAGTTTAGATGAGTTTTACAGGCACAGCACAGCAAAGAAAGAGTTAATCTATTTGAAGACAGCTCAATAAAAATGATCCAAATTGAAACATAGAAAAAATCGTGGAAGAAAAAGAATGGAGCAAAGGAGACGTGGGGCATAGATAAGCAATCTAACATATTTATAATTGGAGGGGGTGGGGATAGAGAAGGGAGCAGAAGGAATATTTAAAAGATTTAAAAGATAAGTGAAACCTAAGCAGAATAAAAGAAATTGATACATAGGTATATCATAGCCAAACTGATGAAAACCAAAGATTAAAAACATTTTAGGCTGGGTGTGATGGCTCACACCTATAATCCCAGCCCTTTGGGACGCCAAGGTAGGAGGATCATTGAAGTCAGGAGTTCGAAATCAGTCTGGGCAATATAGTTGGACCCTGTCTCTACAGGAAAAAAAAAAATTTAGCTGGGCATCCCATACCTGGTGTTCTTGTAGTCCAAGCTTCTTGGGAGGCTGAGGTGGGAGCTCAGAAGTTTGAGGTTGCAGTGACCTATGATCACACCACTGCATTCTAGCCTGGGTGACAGAGGGAGACCCTGACTCTCACCCTATTACAAAAATACATTATTTTTTTTGAGATGGAGTCTTGCTGTCATCCAGGCTAGAGTGTAATGCCACAGTCTAGGCTCACTGCAAACTTCGCCTCCTGGGTTCAAGTGATTCTCCTGCCTCAGCCTCCCCAATATCTGGGACTACAGGCATGCACCACCACACCAAGCTAATTTTTGTATTTTTAGTAAAGACAGGGTTTCACCATGTTGGCCAGGCTGGTCTCAAACCCCTGACCTCGTGATTTACCCGCCTTGTCTTCCCAAATTGCTGGGATTATAGGCGTGAGCCACCACACCCGGCCCCAAAATACATTTTTTAACAGAGGAAAAAAATATACTTTATCTTCAGAGGTACAACAGTAACACCAATTGCAGTCTTTTAAACAGAAACTTTGAAAAAATAAATGGAATGACACGTCTTCAAACTGCTGAAAAAAGAAAGAAAAAGGTGTCACTAGTGATTTTACCTACACCAAAAATGGATTTGTTGTTCACCGTCTCATGCTCACGACTATTTGTGGGTCCTCTGTAACACTCTTTGGTATCCTGTGATGTCTTCCTCATACCCTTCTCTACTGTAGAATTTCAGGCTTCACAGTTCTGTAGTGTTGAAATCACCTATGCTAGGTTACATACACTGTAGCTTTATCCTCCTTTAAAGTGACCTTTACTTTTATCCACTGGCTTTAATCTGCAATCAAACATTAATGTAACCCCATTAGGAGTTTGGTATTCCACTGACTATGAGCAACAGCGCTCTACCTGTATATTAGGAACATAATTTGTATTAGAAGCTTATTTTCTGATTTTTTTTGTAAAATAGTGTTGACATCCCAGTGGTTAGAGAAATGTTTTATGCCTTACAAGTGTTAGATTGGGATTTCAGTCACAAACGATATATCATGTACGTGACTTAAGAATTTAAATGAAGCATGACTGGGCATGGTGGCTCACTCCTGTAATCTCATCACTTTGGGAGGCCGAGGTGGGAGGACCACCTGAGGTCTGGAGTTCAAGACCAGCCTGACCAATATGGAAAAAACCCATATCTACTAAAAATACCAAATTAGCTAGGTGTGGTGGCCGCATGCCTGTAATCCCAGCTATTTGAGAGGCTGAGACAGGAGAATCGCTTGAACCCGGTAGGTGGGGGTTGCGGTGAGCTGAGATCTCACAATTGCACTCCAGCCTGGGCAAAAAGAGCAAAACTCTATCTTAAAAAAATAAAAGTAAAAGGATAACAAAAAAGAATTTAAATAAAGCAGTTCAATAATATAAGCATCAGTGCCATCACTAGGTTGCCATCACTAGGTTGTAGGTTTCTTTTGCTAAGATTTAACATATCTAAGCAGTGACTGAGAAGGCTTGTAAAACATGTGTCTTCAATAATTCCGTAGATTAATCTGCAGAACGGTGAGAACTTACTGTGGCTAATGTGCTCTTCCTGGTCTATCTATGGTATTCAGAATGATCATCCAGTCATTTTTTCAAATATCCCTCACCTCTCTCTTGGAACTAAAGAGACACCATCCAGCAATAGATGAATAATCCTTGATGACTAGGATAAACCAGTTGCCTCTCCTGATCTCTCAAATATTCCATTGAATTTCCACATATCTAATTCTCAAACTGCTCAAATGCCCTATTGATATGGTTTGGCTCTGTGTCTCCACCCAAATCTCATTGTGAATTGTAAATCCCCACGTGTGGAAGGAGGGGCGTGTAATCCCCACATTTTGAGGGAGGGAGGTGATTGGATCATGGGGGTGGTTTCCCCCATGCTATTCTTGTGATAGTGAGTGAGTTCTCACGAGATCTAACGGTTTTATAAGCGTCTGGCATTTCCCCTACTTGTACTTTTCCCTCCTGCCACCATGTGAAGAGGGTCCTTACTTCCTCTTCACCTTCCTCCATGATTTTAAGTTTCCTGAGGCCTCCCCAGCCACCCGAACTGAGAGTCAATTAAATCTCTTTCCTTTATAAGTTGCCCAGCCTCAGGTGGCATCTTTGTAGCAGTGTGAGAACGGACTAATACACCTGTGTTTCTTGCTTTGTTTCAGGACACTAGTTCCTGGCATGGGTACCTTTGGACAGCTAGTACTTTTTATCCCCTGGCTCTTGCTGGGGGACTAGAGTCCAGTCTTATCTCCACCTCGGTTCCCTTGTACTGATTTCCTTTATGATGGAGCCTATGTCTAAAATATTTAACATCTCTGCTCTGCTCTGCCAAATGCTGCCACTAGCTCTCATGTCTAGATTAGAGGCCCTTCCAAGTTTTACATTCTGGCCTGACTTTGGACTAGATTACTTATTACCCTGTTTAACTCTCTCACTTTACAGCCCAACTTTTTTCTCAGTTGTAGGAGCCTTACAAATGGGTACTTTTCAAATATTTGTTCATTTTACTTATCCTTGTGGAAATCCACCCTGTATACGTGCAGCTTAGTAATCAGTAAGGTCTCAAGAGTACTCTTCTGTAGATTCCTGTAGCTCTTTCTCCACATAGTTTCCTCTAGGCACTTAACCCACACCTTCCATCCACCACGGTCTCTCGGGACCATGATTGTTGTCTCGTAAACTCAGTGAGACCACTGAGCTCTGTTTGAGTTTTTCCTCCCTTCACCTGTGGCCTGGGAGTTTCCTCTAGTCAGAAGCCAAGGCATTCACAGGAATCAATTTATTTGCTTCCCTTTTCTCAAGAATCACTGTTGTCCAATACCTAAAAATGGTTGTTTCATGTATTTTTTTCAGTTTTTAGTCTTTTGATTTGGGAAGACAAGTCTAACTCTTACTTTATCATGGCCAAAAGCAGAATTCTAGTCTATAATCTCATTTAAATCTTTGCTCCAACTGTAGTTAAGTGTGTCTAATACTCTTGATTTGTTCTTTCTTTTTTTTTCTTAGTTTCTAAAGGCCATTCATTTTGTTAATTCTTTTCAAAGAACCAAATTTTATCCTAGTTCTTCATTTCAAATGTATTGATATTTAGTTGGATTATTTCTATGTAAACAAATTTCCTTTTTCCTCATTCTTGCTTTTATCTCATACTTTTTTTTTGAGATGGAGTTTCAGTCTCGTTACCCAGGCTGGAGTGCAATGGCGCGATCTCGGCTCACCGCAGCCTCCGCCTCCTGGGTTCAGGCAATTCTCCTGCCTCAGCCTCCTGAGTAGCTGGGATTACAGGCACTTGCCACCATACCCAGCTGATTTTTTGTATTTTTAGCAGAGGCGGGGTTTCACCATGTTGACCAGGATGGCCTCGATCTCTTGACCTCGTGATCCACCTGCCTCGGCCTCCCAAAGTGCTGAGATTACAGGTGTGAGCCACTGCGCCCGGCCCCACTTTTTTTTTTTTTTTTGAGACAGAGTTTCACTCTTGTTGCCCAGACTGGAGTGCAATGGCGTGATCTCAGCTCAACACAACCTTCGCCTCCCAGGTTCAAATGATTCTCCTGCCTCAGCCTCCTGAGTAGCTGGGATTACAGGCATGCGCCACCACACCCGGCTAATTTTTATATTTTCAGTAGAGACAGGGTTTCTCCATGTTGGTCAGACTGGTCTTGAACTCCCAGTCTCAGGTGATCCGCCTGCCTTGGCCTCCCAAAGTGTTGGGATTACAGGTGTGAGCCACCATACCTGGCCTATCTCATACTTTTTAATGGTGGTCATTTTCCTCTATATAAATATATTTATATATATATTTATGTATCAACGATACAGAAATTCTATTTGTGGTTCACTCAATATCTGTTTTAAAATACTCAATATCTGTTTGTTTTAAAATATCTGTCTTGCCTTCATTTTTGAAAGATATTTTTGCTGTTCATGCAATTTTTTGTTTGTTTTTGAGACGGAGTCTCTCTCTGTAGCCCAGACTGGAGAGCAGCGGCACAATCTCTGCTCACTGCAACCTCTGTTTCCTGAGTTCAAGCTATTCTCCTGTCTCAGTCTCCTGAGTAGCTAGGATTACAGACATGCACCACCATGCTCAGCTAATTTTTGTATTTTTAGTAAAGACAGGGTTTCACCATGTTGGCCAGGCTGGTCTTGAACTCCTGACCTCAAGTGATCCACTTGTCTTGGCCTCCCAAAGTGCTAGGATTACAGGCATGAGCCACCACACCCAGCCTGTTCATAAAATTTTTAATGAACAATTATAGGCTATCAGAATCCTATTGTCTCATGGCTTTCATCATTTCCCTCGAGTCTACTGTCAATCTGTTTTGTTTCTAGGTTATGTCCTTTCTCTTTGACTACTTTTTAGATCCTATTTTTGTTTTTAGTGTTGTTCAGTTTCAATACAGTGTGTCTAGGTCTAGATTTCTTTTTATTTATCTTACTTGGTATATATTGTATTTCCTTTATCTATTGATATATGTATTTTGTAATATTCTTAATTGTTTTTTCTTCAGATGTAGTCTTTTTTCCATTTTAAAATTCTTTCTTGGGACTCCTATTACAAAGTAGATCTTCTCATCCCATTGTCAATATGACTTAACCTCTATTTTGCATTATTTGTCTCCCAATATTTTAGAGCTGTATTTCTAGGGGCTTTTTAATATCTACTACCCAATTCACTAATTCTTCCTTTGGTTCTGTTTGTCTGTTTTATCTATACATTGAGTTTTAAAATTTAAATAGTTGATAGTTATTTCTATTTGGGCTGGAGTGCAGTGGCACGATCTCAGCTCACTGCAACCTCCACCTCCCAGGTTCAAGCAATTCTCTTGCTTTATCCTCCTGAGTAGCTGGGATTACAGGTGCCTGCCACTACGCCCAGCTAAGTTTTTTGTATTTTTAGTAGAGACAGGATCTCACCATGTTAGCCAGGCTGATCTCGAACTCCTGACCTTGTGATTTGCCCACTTTGGCCCCCCAAAGTGCTGGGATTACAGACATGAGCCACCATGCCCAGCCTCTATTTGGTTCTTTTTGAAATTTACTTGGTCATTTTTGGTAGTCTCAGTGCTGGCTTAGTTTTATGATGTGTATCTTTTGTTACATTTTTGTGACTTTATATATATTTTATCTCTTGTTTTATATGTATTATCTGGGAATTATAATAACCAAACTACTTAGTATCTATTTATTGTTTCTGCTGACTCTCACTCAGCGTGGCTTATTTTCCTGTGTATTTATTCAACTTTTATCATGACTTCATTTTTGCTTGATCTTTATCTATGGAACCCTGGGGGTCTACACTGACAAAACTTTTTGTGTTTTTTTGAGACAGAGTCTTACTCTGTCACCCAGGCTGGATTGCAGTGATGGATTCATGGCTCACTGCAACCTCAACGTCCTGGGCTCAAGTGATCCACCCACCTCAGACTCCCAAATATCTGGGACTACAGGCAAAAGCCACCACACCTAGGCAATTAAAAA
>NW_016107476.1:2403338-2406085 GCF_001604975.1 Cebus imitator
AATTTTAGTTTGCTTCTCTTGGGAGCCAGGGATACGACCAATCTGGAGTCATTTTGTCCCCTGTTTGTGGCCTGGCTAAATGAAGAGTCTCAGGCTTAGCTTCTCCACCTTATATATTGCTTATCTAATGTGTTTGCCAGGACTTCCTCATTGCCTACTACATAGTAGGTATTATAAAGGTATTTGATGAAAAAATGATTGAGTAGTTCAGTGTGCCTTTAAGCTTGAAGTTATGCAGAAAGCAGAATTACTCTCATGCTTCATGAGAAGTTTATGTTCAGAATGAGAAGTGATGATGGGTTGGCAGCTGAGAAGCTGTGGGAGTAAGACCCAATATTCAATCATTTAAAAAATCAATAAAGAAAAAAATGTTAATAGTGTACAGTACTTTTCCTTCCATTAGAATTTAAAAGAGTATTTTTGGCAAGAGTCAAATAGTAACATCTTTTTACAAACACAGACCAAAATGTGTTTCATCCCTTTGGTCTATATGAATTTTTATTTCTGGTTTCAACCAATAGACTGTACTTTATTTCCTGACTTTAAAAAGTGGCATTTACTATGTCTCCTAAAATTACTTGTACTTTACAGTTGGTTTTTACAGTGATTTCTAAAGTATTCTCAGTTATTTCAGATGAGACGTTTGTTAGGAGGTTCAAGTCATTAACAGAAACTTGGTTGCTGTATGATTGGAGGAATTGGTTTCAGATTTCTGAGATTATAGAAAGAGATTCTGAGATGATGTGATTGGCCCTAAAAAGTCATTTCAATGTATCGTAACTCCAAAATATAAGAAAATCACATATATTTTAAAATCTGAACTCAGACTTAACCCGAAGAAGACTAAAGCTAAATACATAGGGAAATGTCTTTTTAGCTAAAGATGACCTTTGATAACAAACTTACCATTTTGCAGCCTGCCAGCCAGGCAGGCACTGAGTACTTGCTGTGTGCCTAACAGTATTGTGCAAGGTGCCTTATTTGAGACTTATATCTAGGAGTGAATTTTATAATCATTGGTATAGTCTATTACAAGCATCTTAAGGACAAGAGTAAAATCTGTTCATTATTGGGCTTTTGCCACTCTATCTGTAATTCTGCTGTGAGGTTATAAGAACCAGAACTATTGTGGCAGTTAGAGGAAAGGACTAGATATTAATTAGAAGAATAAAAGTAGGCAGAGGGCAGTGGCTCACACCTATAATCCTGTGGGAGGCTGAGGCAGGCAGATTGCCTGAGGCCAGGAGTTTGAGACCAGCCTGGCCAACATGGTGAAACCCTGTTGTTGTGTTTTTTTTTTTACTAAAACCACAAAAATTAGCCAGCGTGGTGGCACATGCCTGTGATCCCAGGTACTCAGGAGGCTGAGGCATGAGAATCGCTTGAACCCGGAGTCGGAGGTTGCAGTGAGCTGAGATCGTGCCACTGCACTCCAACCTGGGTGATAGAACGAGACTCTGTCTCAAATACATAAATAAATAAATAAAAATTAAAAAGAAGGCACGCAATTCTGGGACTTCTCTATCTTAATAGTATCATATCTGATAGAACATATGCTCTGTATATTTCCAGAACAAATTCAATTCAACAAGACTGTCTTAGTCCCTGATTTCAAAGAGATTTGGGGAGATAGAAAAGACTTACAACAAAACCATTAAGCAGCAACACAAAGCAATGTGTTAAGTAAATACAGGTGATTCTGAAAGTACATGCCACACAAGTTGATTGAACAAGATTGATGTGTGTTAAAGTAGAAGGAGAACCTTTCGTAAGATGTTATATGAGTTGATTTGGGTGGGGAGGAGGGCATGGGGAAGAAAAATGAGAATAAGCAAAGGGAGGAATACAGGAAACACATTATTTTGTTGGGAAACAGAGGGAAAAGTAGTCGGTTTACAGTAAAATGTTTGCATAGGGAGTAGCTAGGGCACTGGCAAGGTAGGAGATCATAGATTAAGAAAGACCTTAAAATTTCAGTGAATTTTAAGCTCTGTGTGGGTGTAGATCATGTCTATCTTATTCACCATTGTAACCCTGGTATCTACCGTAGAAACTGGTGCGTAGTATGTGTTCAATAAAATGTTGCTAGGTCAGTTAATTACTTGGATGAAGACACTTTGAAATGTTGAGTCTGTGTTTGGAGATCTGTGAGGACCCACTAGAGGTTTTGGAGTATAACCTCATAGTAGATCATGAACTATGTCATGTTATAAATAGAAAAAGTATTCTCAAGGCAATAGGCAAAATAAACCTGGGAGGTGGATGGTAGGGAGGCAGTGGAGGCTGGAGGATGGATGTAGGTGGGGCAACCAGGCTATTCCTGTGATCATGCTTTGAGTGAGAAAAGGGTGGACTGAGGATAGTGGAGAGAAGAGTTGTTCTGAGACAGAAGCAACTGAATTGTGATTCACTGGCAAGTTTTCTACCTAAAAGACAGTGAAAGGGATGTTGTCAATATGGATAAACAATGAGCTGATTTTTGTAGTTGGCATTTGAATCTGAGAATTTCTATTCCCATTACAAATCCTTTTTCTACTAGTCCCTTTCCCACATGATTATTTGGTAGAGTTTTCCTCAATGATGCTCAATTATCCGCCATTATTTATTTTTCCCAAAAGGATATGTTCACCTATTTTTTAATATTTCTGAATCATCAGAGCTATATAATACAATTCCTATCACATCAGGATGGATTTGGGCAGTGCTAACATAGAAAATAACTAGAACGTCTGTTTCTCTCTTTCTTT
>NW_016107476.1:2406331-2465135 GCF_001604975.1 Cebus imitator
CTCAAGTGATCTGCCTGCCTCAGCCTCCCCAAATGTTGGGATTACATGAGTGAGCCACCATGCTCCGCCATGGAACATGTGTTTTGAGAGTGCACAGAGGAAGAGAGGACAGGGCGTGAGAGTGGAATCCCTCCTTTTTAGCTTAGAATTTCTGGATCTGGCGGCTTTTTATTACGTTGCTTATTAGCATCAAGCGCTAGTTGATAAACCTCCAGGACACTAAGAGATTTTTTCTTGTATTTTCTCCTTTTTATCCTGGCATACAGGAAAAGTGGATGTTTAGAGTGGCCACCAGCCCGGCCCAGCCCCGACTCTCGAGAGTTGATGCAGAAAATGAAGTGCATGTACAGACCTCCCTTGAGTGTCTGTTGGTTCAAGACCGGGTGCTGGGTGGGGGGACCCTGACGCCCAGCGCTGACTCGAGGGTCGCTGGAGGAAAGTCCCGCCCCATGCCCCCCCCAGGCTTTCTGAGAGCCCCGCCGGCTCGGAGGGGCAGGTGGGTCGGGCCCCGCGTGTGGATGCGGGCCAAGCCCCCTCAGGCGACCGTGGTCTTCGCTCTCCTGTCAAGGGCATCACCTAGGGGAAGGAACGAACGACCTTTTCTTGCTTTCTTTCTCCGGGACCAAAGCAGAGAGCTGAGAGCCACCCGGAGCACCCACGTTATTTTTCCTCTTACTGGGAAGCAGGGCCGGGAGAGGGAGGACGCAGACCCTCGGTGCTCGGGGACAGAGCCCCGCCCGGCGCCGCGGCAGAGCGGCTGCTGGACCCGGGTGGGCCCCGGCGGTTCGGGGCGGGGGAGGCGCGCCCCGCCCAGCGCGGCCGCGGGTGTCAGCGTTGCCGCGCCCGGCGGGTCCCCGCGGCCGCTACGTCCCCGCCCTTCGGCCTCGCTGCGCGGAGCGGGCTGCCAGGTGTCCTGCGGGCGGCGTCCACTGACCGCGAGGCGGGGGGCGCCGGCGCCGGGCGGGCGCTGCGGGGCTGCCTTTCTCCCGCGCCCCGCGGGGCTGTCGTCCGCCTTCCAGCGGCGGCTCCCGCTGCCTGCACCATGTCCGCCAGAGGTGAGTGGGGACCAGGTGGGCGGCGTCCTCCGACCCGCGCGGGCCGAGCAGGTGCGGGAGGGCGGGGGAGCTGCGACAGGCGCGCCGGCCCCAGCCCGGCCTGAAACTTTGGCAGCAGATCCCCTGCTCGGGGCTGCCGGGGGCCAGGGGTGGGGGGAAGAAGCCCTCGCCCTTGACCTTGATCCCCGGATGTGGGCGAGCCCGAGGGCCGAGGTCGGCGCCCGGCTCACCTGTACCCGCCGCGCGCCTGGGCTGGGAGGCGTGGGGGATGGGCTCGCGCTGGCTGCCCTGCCGGGAGCTGTGCAAGGGCTGGCCGGGAGGGAGGAAGAGGCATTTTTTCCTCCTTTCTAGTTACCATTTTGCAGCTCGGCTATGGAAGGAATCCAGGGCTTGATGCAGCACTATTTAAAGCTGCAGTGCTTAAACCTCATGTAAAAAAAAAGAAAAGAAAAGAAAAGTAAATTCCCCACCTGTACTACCCTATGCATGAACCTCCCCTTCCACTCCCCACCCATTTTCTTTCTGGAGTAAAACAGTTACTGCAGGTGAAATAGGTGGAAGAAAAAAAAAAATTAGAATTGCTTTTCAGGCAAGAATAAAGGGAATGTATTTCTTGCCATCTGGAGCCAGTGATGATGCTGGGGAGAGTGGGTTAGTCATAGCTCAGTGGCTGTTACTATGAGTGAAATATTAAAGAGATCAAGTCATTGTGCAGCTTGCGAGCAACGAAAATGAAGTGAATTAGTTGCTTTGCCATAAGCATTTAAGGAAAATATTGATTATTTTTAGAAAGTGTATTTGCAAAGTAGTAAGTGCCACCCCTTTTGATACCCTGAAGGCAACCTGTAAGAGGTGTTGCAGAGTTATTATTATTATTTTTTAACTCCGAAGCTTTAAACCTGCATTTTGGAAGGAGTTTAGGAATTTGATAACATGTGTTGGATAATTAAGGGCTGCTTTTCAGAGTTCATCCTGGGGCATATAATGACTAGAGTAATCTCTATCCAGAATGTTTTCATTCCTTTTCAAGCAAGCTGATCTTTGTTGATGATTGCTCTGGCAATATGGTTGGTTGGATCTGTACCTAGGGATGGGGTGGAAAGTGCTTGGTGGAATGACAGAATTTATATTGTAGATACCAGGCTGCAGAGGTGACATGAGGCTCTGAAATACTACCTGTCTAATCATGCCTCATTATTGATGTATGTTAGATAAATAAAAAAGAGCATGGAACAGAGAACACCATAAGGGACTTGGTGTGTATATGGACGGAATGGGAACAATCTCTGAACTGTGTTCTAAGACTGAGGCTTTGGGTGCTGACCGCTAGTCTAAATACTACAAGGAACAATGGAGAATATGTCTTAGAAGTTGTAAATCTCTCTGAGGTCGAGTCCACTTCTGATTCAACTTTACACCACCCAAACCTCTTAGTGCAGAACCTTGCACACTGTAGAGGCCAAGTAACTATTGGGAATCTTGGTATGCCCGAGGAAGCATCAAGTTCGTTAGGCAGTCACACCAATTTCACTTAGTCTTTGGCTCCTCTTATTCAGGGGACTCTGGGGTTTATCCGAGAATGTGAAATGAAGATGGTCCCAGAGATTCTGAGGGGCTCGAAGCCCTGGAATGGGGCTGAGTTCTCAAACATTTCTTCTTTAACCTAGTTTCAAGCAGGATGGTTGGGGTCAGCTATAGACATTTCACTCAGTTGTCTTATTTCTCCTTCAAACTTCATGTTGGTAATCTTGCATTTAACAGTTTAAAGTCTAACTAGTCTTGTAGAGGGAAAACATCTATAATAATAAATATCAGTTAGTATATGTTTATTATGTATCAGGTACTTTGCATGTATTACATTATTTAATCCTCACAATAACTCAGTCAAGTAGATACTGTTATTACCTCCCCATTTTACAAATGAAGGAATTGAGGTTTTGAGAGATTATGTATATAATTTGCCTGAGCTAAACAGTTGGTAAGTGGCAGATCCTGACTTTTACCCAAGTCTGTCTGATTCTGATCACATCCACTTTGTTTTACTTCTGTTATTAGTCCTTCAATATTGTAATAGACATCACGATCATTGATTTGCTAAGAAGAGAGAGAGAATGGCCTAGGCATGGCATTTAAAGGAAATAGCCTTGGTAAGTAACCTGGAATTCCCAATACATTTAGAAACATCTT
Source organism: Cebus imitator (assembly GCF_001604975.1). Lineage (NCBI taxonomy): Eukaryota > Metazoa > Chordata > Mammalia > Primates > Cebidae > Cebus > Cebus imitator. Next base: position 2,409,574 of record NW_016107476.1, read on the forward strand.
GGTGGGCATTTGGTAATGACAAAGGGCCACTGATACTAGATGTTGTTATTTTGATATTCCTAGTTTTTTTTCCTCCTATTTCAGTGTTGAGAACCAGAACTTCCTAGATTTTATGAAAGACTGAGGATTTTACCTATGTTTTTATGTAGTACTTTTATTTATGTGAATTTGAAAAAAAATTCTAAAAGATTAATAGAATGCTTAGTAGTTACTGAATTGAGTTTGTCTAGAAAAGTGTATATTTTGTCATTAATTTTTATAAAAGATTTTAAAATTGTGGGCTTCACTATGGTGTTCCAATTCAGTTATCTCCTCTTGTCTATACTCCCGAAGTGGAGATAAGCTTATAAGACCAGAAACTTAATGTGTCTACTTAGGTTCCCAATTTATCAACGGGAAGTTCTTTAGACCCTTGGAAACATAAATGCTCTTGATCTTTAAAATGATCTCTGCTTATTTCTAATATCTCAGCTTGTAGGTTATGATAGGGATATAATAATTACAGTATTATTATTTTTAAGTTGAAAACAGCCAGGCACAGTGGCTCACGCCTATAATCCTAGCATTTGGGAGGCCAAGGCGGGTGGATCATGAGATCAGGAGTTTGAGACCAGTCTGGCCAATATGGTGAAACCCTGTATCTACTAAAAATACAAAAATTAGCCAGGCATGGTGGTGCCTGCCTATAGTCCTAGCTACTCAACAGGCTGAGGCAGGAGAATCCCTTGAGCCTGCGAGGTGGAGATTGCAGTGAGTGGAGATTGTGCCAGACAGAGCGAGACTCCATCTCAAAAAAATAAAAAGTTGAAAGCAGCCCCCTTTAAGGGGGTACTGAAAGGAGACAGGGGCTGGGGCTGTCCACCTCAGTTGCATTTGCATTACTTCTGTGTCCTTGTATCTCAGATGCGCTCTCTGCCTACTTGTGAGGTTCCCCTGTTAAGCCTTTAGTGGAATCATGTGTTTGAGGCCTTGAGGGAGGTCAGCTGCACTGGAGTGCTGCCCGTGGCCTGGGCAGGGAATTTCCCAGCAAGGTCCAGAGGAGTTACTGTGTTTTCAGTCTGAATCGAATGTCAGAGCCAGCCAGTAGGGCTTCATCCTCTAGGGGATAACTCTGCTTAGCAGATTAGGTCCTGAATAACTTGCTTATATTTTTTTAATTAAATGTTCCTGGTTGGTTAAGAAAAAAAAAGAAAGAAAGAAAGAAAAGACAACAATGAAATCAACTGGCCGGGTACAGTGGCTAATGCCTGTAATCTCAACACTTTGGGAGGCTGAGGTGGGCGGATCACTTGAGGCCAGGAGTTCAAGACCAACCTGGCCAACATGATGAAACCCCATCTCTACTAAAAACACAAAATTAGCCGGGTGTGGCGGCGCACGCCTGTAATCCCAGCTACTTGAGAGGCTGAGGCACATGAATTGCTGAGATTGCACCTCTGCACCCCAGTTTGGGCGACAGACTGAGACTGTTTCAAAAAAACAAACAACAACAACAAAAAAACAGTTGAATCTCATAAGCAAAGCAATTTTATTTTTAAAAATTTAAGAGAAAAGTATTAAAATTCAGTTCACTATTCAAACTAACAATTAAAAGCTTTTATTAATTTTATGGTAGAGCAAGCTAAGATATTGCCATCTTGTGGTATGTTAGGAGACTCTCATCAAAGACTTGTAACTTGGTGTTGTGTTTTTCCAATAGAGACCAAAATGGATCCATCATATTTTGATTTTTGAGTTACCAGCTAGAGGAAATTATAAGACTTAGAATAGAGTTTCCACATCTGGGGAGAATTGTCTCGGCAGCCTTTTAAAAATATAGATCCCCAGGCCTCATTCCAGATCTAATGGTTCCTAAACACTAAAGGTAGAGTCCCAACATATGTGAAAAGTGATTCTAAGGATCACTCGATTACAGTGGGGTCCCATTACTGCAGAATCATAAGACTTATCTGGAGTATTTATCAAAGGTACTAATACCATGACTCTGCTTCAGATCTACTAAATCAAAATATTCAGGCTAGGCCTGGGCATCTGCATTTTTAATAAGCCCTAGCTAATTCTCATGTACAGGCAGAATTGGGAGCCATTGAATTACAGCTTATTTCTTCTAATGTAGGGTCTGAATCATCCTGCAAGTTTCAAAAAAGCTACTTTTAAGTTATACAAGTAATATATTAAAATCCACTATCAGGCTGGGCATGGTGACTCACGCCTCTAATCCCAGGACTTTGGGAGGCCAAGGTGGGCAGATCACTTGAGGTCAAGAATTCAAAGACCAGCCTAGCCAACATGGTGAAACCCCATCTCTACTGAAAAAAAAAATTCAAAAATTAGGCGGGCGTGGCATTTTGCACATTTATAGTCCCAGCTACTTGGAGGCTGAGGCAGAAGGATTGCTTAAACCTGGGATGTGGATGTTGCAGTGAGCCAAGATCACACCACTGCACTCCAGCCTGGGCACCTGTCTTAAAAAAAAAAAAAAATCATTATCAATGTATTAATACAACAAAACTGTGTTAACATACCTATATAATATATTAAAATATTAAATTATAGATTAGTACTTTATATTTTAATTCAAACAGGCTGGAAGTATATAAAGTTAAAAATGAAAATCTCCTATTTTAACTCATTTCCTATCAAATCCTAAGAATTAATGACAAACAATGCATCCCATAAATCCTTCCATACAGTTTCTATCTGGTTAGCTTTTGGTCCAATTCAATAAATAGTAAACACATATACCATGCAAGACACATAAAGAAAACAAGCGCTTTACAAAAGAAGCAGTCACTCGATGAAACTGCTGGTTTTTCAGAAGCTTGAGTCATGAAGAAAAAGGCCCAGGTATGTGTGGATAGATTCCATTGCACTGGCTGTAAAAATGCTAGACCAGTTTTGCTAACTTTGTTTTCAGAAATTCCGCAAAACTGGAAGCAACCTGACTGTTCATCCACTGGGGGAATGAGTGGCCAGATTGTGGTGCATATATGTGGACTATTACACAGTTATTAGAAAGAGTGAGTGAGACCCATGTGCGTTGGTCTGGAGGGACGGCTGTGATACATTGTTAAGGGAAAAGAGTGTGTTTTAGAATAAAATCTATGTCATACAGCATCCCAGTTTTGTAAATTGAGAAAAATCCCTCTGTGTGCATATGTGTGTGTTCCATGAGCAGAGAAAAAAATCATGGAACAGTACACAACAAGCATTTAACAGTGGCTACCTCAAAGGTAAGGGTGAGGAGGGAAGGTAGTTGGCTTTTCTTTGGCTATATCTTTATGTTGTTTGGTAGTAAGAGCAGCTTGAATAGATTGAGAGAAAACTCCAATAAAGGAAAAAATGTCCACTTTATCTGCGTCATTCATTTCACTTATTGGAGTCAGGGACATAGATTTTTAATCATTTATTTGATGAATGTTTATCGAATACTTGTTACGTGCCAGTAATTAGTTAATAGGGCCCAATATACACCCTCAAGAAGCTCACAGTTTTATGGGGAAGACAAATACACACATATTTGTAAAAGGGTATCCTGAGTGCTGAGAGAGCAAGAGCATATGGGATAGAGAGAGAATTACGGTAATACTGGAGAGTGGCATTTAGTTAGCTGTAGGCGCGACATCCATATCAGGTGAGGCTTCTTAAAGAAAGTAGAGTTGTTTTCTTGGAGAATGAGTTGGACTTAGCCAGGTGAAAAAGAATAGGATGGAGGGAAGGCCTTTCCAAGGAAAAGGGCGTGAAAAGAAGTAGCATAGTGAGCATTGAACCTAGCAAGTATGTTGCTGCCTGATGACATGTTTTTCAAGGAAAGGAAAAGCAGATCTCAGTGGAGTCGGGAGGTGAAGAGGCCACTTTGGGGAAAGCCTGAGGGTGTAGGGATTTTCACTGACAAGGGCTTGCAGTTCCAGAGCACAGTGGAAGGTTGTCAGTGGTGAGAGATTTGCAGCGAGAGGGGAGAAACAGGGATGAGAAAAGGGATGAGAAGAGAGAGGAGGCCTCTGTCCTTCTCATGGCTGAGGCTGCAGGAATGAGAAAGATGGTTGTGCATGACAAACTTGAAATGTCCTAACTTTGGCATGAGGAATTTGGTTGCAGACTTTGCTGAGAGTCCTGGGCAGTAGCAAGCTGGGGCGGAGAGGTGATGGGGCTGCCATCTGCTTCCTAGAGTAGCAGCAAAACCCTCTGCTGGACATGGCTTGTTCATGGGGTTGGGGCCAAGGTTAGAATGTGGGCAGAGGGATTATAGGAATGAGAACCACACTTTTTTTTTTTTTTTTTTTTCTGATTTCCTGAGCTTTGAGGCCTACAGCATGGCTTAAAATATATTTGCTAGTTGATAAATGGGAGACTTCCCCTCCATTTCATTTTTCTTCTCTCTTACTTCTGCCCATCACTTTGGACTTCTTGTCCCAAGCGTCACTCTAGCTTTATCAGTTTCTTTGATGGTGATGTTGTAAAGATTAGTACACTAAGAGTTATTATTTGGTGTGATATGGGGGCCACTTTGCTGGCATGTATCAACTACAGTTTATCCTCTCTTTGAGTTACAGGACTCCTAAGCAGTTTATTAAATCAAGGAAAGGAGAAAATATCTTTAAAAGCCAAATTTAGCCATTATTAGTTTTAGTATTTAATATCAAAACAGCAAAACACTACATTTCCTGGAAGTTCTTTTTTGCATTTAAAATAAATGGTTCTGATTCAATAAATAGATTAAAAAAATTTTTTTTGCATGAGAGAAATCGTTTTGGACATGAATATCTCACATGTGGGAGTGTCATATGTTTCAGCAAAGACTTTCAGAAGGTTGAATTGTTCCCATATTGTATCTGTGAACTGTATTATGTTTGCTTTTTTTTTTTTTAATTTTTGGGACCTTATATAGACAAGCTTGACTTAATCACACTTCGTGGGTTACGGTTTACTATCATCATCAATCCATCAGGCTCTGCTCTTGTCTAATATATTGATTATTTTATCTCCATTATTTAATTTCGTTACCTTTTTGCCATAGGCAACAATTCTTATACATTTGATATATGTGTCCTTGAATTTGTAGTAAAATTCTTAGATCAGTTCTTATACTTAGAGCTGTAAGTACTAAGTCAGTGTGTGTGTGTGTGTGTGTGTGTGTGTGTTTCAAGGAGAAATTTTCTCCTTATTGCAAATGAAATAGAAGTCAGTGGGGTTGTAATTTACGTTATATATAAAAGAGATTTGACAATTAAGAAAATATATGCTTTCTTCTCTTTCCTCCTCCCCAAAACAGAACTGGAAACCATTTATCTGAAAATTTCTTGACAGCAAGCAAGAAAACAATATAATGGACAGTGTTGAACTCTTAATCACCCTTTCTTACCGAGATTTAATCAGCTAGTATTTATTGAACCCCTTTCCTACAGCATCCAGACTAATTTCAAATCCTATCTATTCCTGGGCTGAGGATGCTAATATACTAATTAATGAAGTCATTTAACAAGTAGTTATTGAACACTCTGCAGTAAGCATTGTCATGGTTTTGGGATGGGAAAATATTAAAGGACATTCAAATTTGTGGTTAATTGAGGTTGGGACAAACTGGCTGGTAGACATTTATGGCTCACATTTAAATATATATTTACATATACTATGTAAGTTATCATTCAACCTGGGATGCTTCTCTCTAGAACAAATGTTAAACCTGATGGGATGCTGGGACAATAGGTGTATACTGGGGCTATCCTAGGCAAATCGAGACTGTGGCCTTTCTAACTGGTAGTGTTTCTAGCCAGCATGCCTTATGGTGTCAGTATATCCCTTGGCCTTAAAAGATCGACTTTTGATCAACAGCTGAATTTCTGCCTGTAGTATTAGCTACTTTGTAAATTATCTACCTCAAAATTTAAACTTAAATCTTGGGCTGGCTATTTCCTGCCCTTCAATCCATTTTTGGGCTATTTTCCCAAATGACAAGTTGGTATGCTGAGGTATAATTACTGTCATAGACTAACCACCTAAAGTCAAATCAAAATAAAATTTCAGAATATTTATTTTTTATGTTTTAGGTAATTAACATGATTTTCTTCTATTGGCATAAATTATCTGGAGACAACTATCGTAAGAAAGAAATGCTTAGTGCTTTTGGGACCTTCATCATCATGGGAATGGCTCTATTTTTTTTGGTTAATATGTTTCACAGTAGCTTTTAAATGTATAGTTCGGTTTACCTGTGGTTATCTTTGGACTCACAACCAACTTGATTTTATGCCAATGTGCTACAGATTTATCTTTTCCAGAATATTGTATGATTTTAATGAGAAAATTATCTAATTTGCACTTACCACCATAAGGAAATTGACCATTAAAAATTATTTTTGGATGGTAAATCCTTATTTAGTAGATGAATCTATAAAACCCTTTATATTATTGAGCCCTGCATTAAAATAAAAATGAAAGCAGGAGTTGTGGGTCAAGCATGTAAAAATGATTTGCTGATTGATTGGAGAGCATATGGCTTTAGTCCTTTGTTAGGTAATTTTTATACTTGCTTGTAGGAGGAAGAGCTGAACATGTATAATTATTATTCACATTTTAAATAAACACAATTAGTCCTTTCTTCTGTATGGTGTGTTCTTTCTCCAGCTCTTTAACATTATTACTTTTGAGAATAATGTTAGATGGTATGTATATATAAATGAAGTGTGTTGGGGTCGATTTTTAAATCGTTTTTCCTAAAGAAAATATCACATAATGTATTTTTACTTTAGGCTGTGTCCAGGGTCTTTACTGATACTTTTCTTTCTCAACTTATTGGGAATTCATTTAAAAAACACCCACAAGAGGGAAGCCACCAGAGAACTGAATGGTAACAATGAAGGGAAATGAGGACAATGAGGTAAACAGCTATTTCTGGCTTTCAGCTCCAAATAGGAATGAACAGAAGGAGAGGAGTCCCGGAGTCTGGAGGAAGGAGGGAGGGGACAGAGCCATAATTTTTAAAAGTCAAAACAATGTAGAAAAGAGGTTTGGGGTTGGCAATCTCTAATGGACTCCAGGGAGAATTTTTTTGTTCTTGTTGTTCTGTGTAAAACAAGCGAATCTTTATTTTGAGTCACTTAAGCATTGGGTGAGTAATGAGTATGGGCATCAGGGATGGGTGAGTTTTTTTCCCCAGTTCCTTGTGACTACTTATTTTAGGGGAATCTATTCTGTGGCTAGATGCATTATATAAATTGTAGAATTGTAGTTGGCAAGAATGTATTAATTTATTCAGTTATTCCTTAAGTATGAGTTGAACACCTGCTAAGTGTTGTAGGTGCTGGAGTGTGATGACCACTGACTATATAAATATATGATAGGTGGTGTAAAGAACTGTGAAGAAAATAAAGAAGAGTAAGTAGAATAGCGCGTGTTAGAGAGGTGAGAGGGTGGGGAAGGTGCGAATGCATATGGGGCAATAATGGAAGGCCTCTTTGATAAAGTGACATTTCAGCAGAGACCTGAAGTGGGGGGTCAGGAAGATATCTGGTAAAGAGTTTTTTAGGCAGTGAGATGAGCAAAGCCAAGGCCCTGAGGGCTGTCAGGACCAGCAGGCAGGCCTGTGTGGCTGGATCAGAAAGGACCGGGGAGAGATATGGAGATGAAGTCAGAGAGATAGTTGGGGGAAGAGGGTGTCCAGTTGGTCCCTGAGATTGCTGTGATGATTTGAATTTTTCTGAGTTAGATTGAGTGAGAGAGGTGAAAGTTCTGAGCGGAGTAGTAGCATGATGTTGCATGGTTTAAAAGGATCATTCAGTCAACATGTAGATGGTAAGGCACGGGTGGAAGCAAGAAGACCAGTTAGGAGGCTACCGTAGTGATCAAGGTAAGAGAAGATGGTGGCTTGAGCCAAATGGGAGGAAAGCAGCTGCTGAGAAGTTATTGGATTCTGGAAATATTCCCAAATAATTTCTTTGCGGACTCGCTGATGAGTTGGCAACATGAAGTAGAAGAAAGAGGGGAATCTTAGATATCTCCAGTTCTTTCGGCAACTGGTAGGACAGCATGTCATTTCTTGCAATGAGGAAGAATATAGAAGGGGCAGGTTTGGGGAGGAAATCAAGCATTTTGGACATTTGAAAAGTCTCTGAGCCTTCTATGAACATATTAGTTATGCCTATTTTACAGATAGAGAAAAATGAGGCATAGAGAAGTGAAGAAACTCATCTGAGATCGTCATCTAGCTAATAAGTGGGTGACCCAGGATTTAAATTCAGGTCTCGTTCATGCCGGAGGATGCTCTGTTTACTGTTGCAATGCTGCCTCTTTACATTCAGCTGAAATACATACCAGGAAAAGAATCTGTCTATTTTTCATTTCTTAATTATTTATGGTTTCTCATTATGGGATAATTTTCTGCATTTTTAAACACGGTTTATGTTGAAGAAAGAAAAAATAAACCATAATCACATTATTCCAAATTCTACCATTTATCAACATTATCATTGTTAGCACTGCAAAAGCAGTGCTGGAATATGAAGAAGCATACTCTATAATTATGGCACTGAGTGCTTGCTATGAGCCAGACTTAGGGAATCCTAGCTCTTTTCCGTATAGGGCTCCTAGAACAATGAATGTGAGGAACCTGTCTATGAAAGTTGCACTATAACGTGGCGAGTGGCGTGAGGGTGTTACATATAAGATGCTGCAGGAGAACAGAGGAGGGACACCGGTGCATCCTGATTGGATATGGGGCCAAGGAAGACTTTACAAACAAGTGTTATTTAAATAGGGCCTTGAAGAACAAGTGGAATTTGCCAAAGGGAGAAGTGGTTGAAAAATATTTCAAGCACAGGAAATGGTGCTTGGAATTTTTAGAATTTATAAAATGGTAATTAACTTATTAAGCATTAAGAACAAAACATCTGATGTTAAATGTAACATGCAGACACAATATGAGGAACATTTTTAAACTATGCTGAGAAACAGAAGATATTTAAGTCATTGGAGAAACATGCTAGGCTCTTGGATAATAAGACACAGTATTGTAAAAATGTTCATTTCCCCTAAGTTTCACCATAAAAGAAATAAAATTCCAATTAAAATGGCAACAAGGTCTGGTTTAGGGACATGGAAATATGATACTATTTTTCATTTTGCAAAATGAAACATATGAAATTCAAAAACAAATGAAGTATAATTAAGGGAGATTAGCCCTACCAGATAATAAAATGTAATATTCAACTATTTAATTAAAAGAGTTTGGTGTTGGAAAAAATTAGCATAATATCTAGTTATAGTATAGTGAACAAATGTATATAAACAAATTTATTTATAGTAAAGTTAGCATTTAAAAATCAGTGTGAGAAGAAAGATCTCCAGTAATCGATGTTGGAGCAACTAGGTAACTGTTTAGTAAAGATAAATCTAGATCTTTTTTAAAATTTCTTTTAGAACACACACACACACACACACACACACACAATTCCTGTGGATTAAATATTTAAGTATAAAAAAACAATAGAAATCCTAGTAAAAAAAAAATGGGTGAATTTATAACTGAGAGTGTCCTGACCCTCTAAACAGGATACAAAGCCTGGAAGTAATGAAATAAATGGTAGATACATTTAACTGCACAAAAATAAGGCTTCTATGTGGCTAAAAAATACGACATTCAGCATTCTGGCTTGTGATTCTCACAAGGCCCCAGCAGAGCTGGCTTGAACCTGGTCCCCTGCCCCAGGACAGTTAAGTCAGCAAATAACAGGGCAGAGGCAGAGACAGGTGTGGGAGATGACAAAGGTGCCTTCAGAAGGCTTGGCAGATAACTCGAGTGATAATGTCATGACTTACCTGAGGACCTCACTGAAGTTTTACTTTCTGCACAAAGCAGGCCAGACAAGAAACTGAGGATGGTGTTCACTCATTCATTCCACAAACATGTAGAGCTTCTATTATTATTTTTCATTCCACAAACGGGAGAGCTTTTAGCACCATATGCAAGGGATACAGGAATAAGTAAGGTATAGTCCCTGCCTCAGAGAGACCATGTTGGACTTCTGCTTAGTATCTGGAATATTCAGAATTGAAAAGCATAGTCACTAGTCACTCCCGGTTGTTTTTTTTTTTTTTTTTTTTTTTTTCCTGCCTTCTATAACAGCAGTCCCCAGCTTTTTTGGCACCAAGGACTGGTTTCGTGGAAGACAGTTTTTCCATGGACTGAGGTTGGGGGGGGAATGGTTTCAGGATGAAACTGTCCTGCCTTAGAAGATCATCAGGCATTAGACGTCCATAAGGAGCCAACCTAGATCCCTCGCATGCACAGTTCACAGTAGGGTTTGTGCTCCCATGAGAATCTAATGCTGCCGTGGATGTGACAGGAGGTGGCGTGCAGGCAGTAATGCTCGTTTGCCTGCTGCTCACCCCCTGCTGTGTGGCCCAGTTCCTAACAGGCCATGGACTGGCACTGGTCTGTGGCCCAGGAGATGGGGGCCCCTGTTCTAGAACATTCACACTCCTTAAGGTAGCCTGGCCTGAGGTTTTTTGGACAGCTGTAGGAATGACGCACAGTTCTCAGTCATTTGCTGTCACTCACTCAGGAATGATACTGTCACACTTTTACCATAGGAAAAAAGGGAATGCATTGGTTTGCTCTGTTCCTGGGGAAACTTGAGATGGACTGCCTGCTGGAAAGGAGGATAATCACTGGGGCTGGACTAGACCTGGCAGTTTAATTAACTCGTTTATCTCAACATTGCCTCTTTTCATAGCAAAGCTGCCTACAGTGATAAACACTAAAAGAAGGGTATTTATGTGCTGGTGTTCAGAACATTTGATTTAAGTGAGCATTTTTATTAGTGTTTCTTGGAGATTAGCCTACCCTGGTTCTCTGAATCTCTTTGATTACATCAGAGCTTGCTTTGGAGGCAACCTTTCCCCCTGATTCACTGCTAATAAACACACTTTGAACTTGATCATTGGACCTGTTCTTCCTCTGACAGCTATGTTTCTTCCTACCCAGATTTTTTCGTGTTAGCATGCAACACACTGAACTGTAGAGAGACATCTGTCTAGGTGGCCCCAGCCATGTCTAGACTGCATTCTGTGAAGCCAGGGACGAAATAGTACATGTGTTTTTCCAGAACATAGTCTACCCCAGGACCTGAAGTGGAGCAGATATTTAATAACCAAACATTGAAAGAATTGGGAGGAGAAATGTTGCCATCTAAGAAATTCACAGTTTGCTGGAGCAGACAGACTTATGCAAAGGGTGAAGGGAGTAAGGATAGAAGGTGCTGTCCTACAAATTTCTCAGTCCTTTCAGTTGAATTCTGCTAAGCTAGAGGTGACCTAGAAGTTCATTTCTTTATAGGTTTGTGCTCCTAAAACTGACCAGAGGCTGGGCGCAGTGGCTCATTTCTGTAATCTCAGCACTTTGGAAGGTCGAGGCAGGTGGATCACTTGAGGTCAGGAGTTCGAGACCAGCCTGGCCAATATGGTGAAACCCTGTCTCTACTAAAAATACAAAAAAATTAGCTGGGTGTAGTGGCACATGCCTGTAATCCCAGCTACTTGGGTGGCTGGAGGCAAGAGAATCGCTTGAACCTAGAAGGTGGAGGTCACAGCGAGCCGAAATTGTGCCATTGCACTCCAGCCTGGGTGACAGAGCAGGACTCCATCTCCAAAACAAAACAAAAAAAACCAAACCGACAGAGACACAGTTGTGTGTTTTCAGCATGCACAGTGCAGGTTCTAACCATGTTCATCATGTTCGTTGATGGGCTGAGTTCTTTATCCAAGTAGAATTTTTTTTTTTTTTTTTTTTTTTCCCGAGATGGAGTTGCATGCCTGTTGCCTAGGCTAGAGTGCAATGGCGTGATCTCGGCTCACTGCAACCTTTGCCTCCCAGGTTTAAGCAATTTCTCCTGCCTCAGCCACCCGAGTAGCTGGGATTACAGGCATGCACCACCATGCCTGGCTAATTTTGTATTTTTAGTAGAGACAGAGTTTCTCCATGTTGGTCAGGCTGGTCCTGAACTCTCAACCTCAGGTGATCCTCCCACCTCAGCCTCCCAAAGTGCTGGAATTATAGGCATGAGCCACCGCGCCCAGCCCCAAGTAGAAATTTATGATAACCACTGTTAAATGTTTCTGGAGATTCCATGTAGAGAAAAGTTAGCTTTATGCTATATAAGTAGAAAATGGACCCATCTATCTACCTATAAAACTACTATCTCTTAGCCCACCGACTGAAAAGAAAAAAAAAAAACAAACAACTTGCCTTTTTCACATATATGTTGAGATCTATATTAGTATGTACAGACATCGCTCATCTTTTATGACTGCATAGCGTTCAATCCTATGGCTGTAACATACCTGATTTAATAGTCCCTTATTGATAGATGCTTTGCTTATTTGTTTTTATAGACAATGCTGCATTGAAAATCTTTGTGCATATATCTTGAGGTTTTTAGAGCACAGCCGTAAGTGTTAGTCTATAAATTTTTTTTTTTTTTTTTTTTTTTTGAGATGGAGTTTCGCTCTTGTTACCCAGGCTGGAGTGCAATGGCGCGATCTCGGCTCACCGCAACCTCCGCCTCCTGGGTTCAGGCAATTCTCCTGCCTCAGCCTCCTGAGTAGCTGGGATTACAGGCACGTGCCACCATGCCCAGCTAATTTTTTGTATTTTTAATAGAGATAGGATTTCACCATGTTGACCAGGATGGTCTCGATCTTTTGACCTCGTGAACCACCCGCCTCAGCCTCCCAAAGTGCTGGGATTACAGGCTTGAGCCACTGCACCCGGCTAGTCTATAACTTTTAATGAGCTTTACTGGTAGTTCAGAAATAATGGAAGGCGAGCATGGTGCACAGAATTCCTCAAACGCCCCTCTGTGCCTTCTGTGGCTATCTTGCCCTAGGCTCTCTTCCTGGGCCATCTCCTGTTTTGCTCCTATGTAGTCTCTGCCCTGCTGGGAGCAGCTTATTTCTCCAGTACTATATAATGTTATAAATGTTTCCTTTATTTCTACCAAGGGACAGACCACTTCTATACCAGAGAAAAAAGAATATTGACTCTCCCTCACTTCATTTAAAGCCAACCTCGTTGCCTTTTACAGGATTAATTTTTTCCAGAATGATGGACAGCAAGAGATCTATGGCTTTTAGGTCAAAACAATCACAAAATAGGCTGATGCTGATATATTTCCCAAAGGCCGCATTATTTGTTTTTATTCACAGCCACTTGTTACCCTCAGTTAAGAAATGAAACCTGTTGCATGCGTATATTCATTACAGCACTGTTCACAATAGCAAAGACATGGAATCAACCCAAATGCCCATCGATGATAGACTGGATAAAGAAAATGTGGTACATATACACTGTGGAATATTATGCAGCCATAAAAAGGAATGAGATCATGTCCTTTTCAGGAACATGGATGGATTATCCTCAGTAAACTGTCTCAGGAACAGAAAACCAAATACCGCATGTTCTCACTTATAAGTGGGAGCTGAACAATGAGAACACATGGACACAGGGAGAAGAACAACACACACTGGGGCCTGTCAGTGGGTAGGGTAGGGGGAGGAAGAGCTTTGGAAAAACTAGCTGATGCATGGTGGGCTTAATACCTACGTGATGGGTTGATAGGTGCAGCAAACCATTGTGGTATATGTTTACCTATGTAACAAACCTGCACATCCTACACGTGTACCCTGGAACTTAAAAATAAAAATAAATGAAACTTGAGAATTAATTCTTTTTAAGGTGAGTCCAGAGGTCCCGATTTAAAAATAATCGAAATGACACATACTCAACAGGGACCAGTACATTCTAGTGGAAAGAGTTGGACAGAGTTAGGAGACTTGTGTTCTAGCTTGAGCTCTTCTTCTCAGCTGTGTGGTCATGGACACACCATAAAACACAGTGCCCTTGGGACCTCCATTCCCCATCCCCTACTTCCATCTATTCCTTAGATGACCTCAGAAGACTCTTCCACCTACAAGGCCTGATACTAAAAATGAATTTCCAGATCGAATGACTCAATTTCACTTTGACTCAATTCCTGTAATGCTTCATTCATCTTGGCTGGAATTCCAGGAGACAGGAGAGAGACTGGCAGCCTCTTATGTAATGTTACTTGAGCAAAGGGTTTGGGGAAGGTGCTGGCTCCATCCTAAGTCATGGCTTAAAGTTTTGGGCTACATCACTTTTGGCTTTCTATGATGTGATTAAATGCACTCCTGATTTACTAGGAGAGTTTATGCAATTTCCAAGTAGCTTGCAATGGATCTGATATTCTCAAGCCAATGAAATGAAAAGTCTGTTAGTGAAAGAGAGCACTTGTAATAGTATTCCTTCCATTTCCCCCCCTGCACATGCATGGGTTTGTTTGTTGTATGCCTTTTATTTATTTATTTGTTTGTTTGTTTGTTTTTTGAGGTGGAGTCTCGCTCTGTCGCCAGGCTGGAGTGCAATGGCACAATCTTGGCTCACTAAAACCTCCACCTCCCAGGTTCAAATGATCCTCCTGCCTCAGCCTCCCCTGTAACTGGGACTACAGATGCACAGCACCATACCTGGCTAATTTTTGTATTTTTAGTAGAGACGGGGTTTCACTATGTTGACCAGGATGGTCTCAATCTCTTGACCTCATGATCTGCCTGCCTTGGCCTCCCACAGTGTTGTATGCCATTTTTAATGATGCTTGCGACATATTCTAGTTAGGGGGTTCAAACTTAAAAACTAACAGAGGGCCAATTTTCTCTTGGAGAGTGTTGTTTGATGTTCATTAAGTTTATTGAATGAGTTTATTTAGAAGCATTGGCTGATGAGACTTAATATAAGACTATTGTGTGTAATTTATAAAAGAATTTAAATTACATCTTTTATTTGTTTTTATTTATTTTTCTTTCTTTTTATCAGACTCCTAACTTCCTGAAAAACTACATCTTTTGTATAGAGTAGAAAGGACTAGAAAAATGTCAGTATCTTCTTTTTATCTTCCCATGCCTCCTAATGTTGTTTCTGGTACAAACAACTCCCAAACATTTTTTGGCAAACAGCAATGAGAAAATGGCAAAAATGAGAATTTTGGAAGTGTGGATTACCTTTTTGTGTATTCATTCACATTCAAAGCAGCACTTGTTTATAGGTTTTTGACTTTGCAGTAAAGCATCAGTGACTGAATATTTTTTCTTTCTCTTCCTTTTCCTAAATTTGTTAGTTAAGGCAGATTCTTCATTAAATACTTCAGTCTTCAGGATCTTGATAGGCAAATTATACAACATCCTACTCAATTAAGAAAAGGAATTATTAATAGAGAACTTGGGGAAAATGCTCTTATACACTTATTGGCTGTTTTGTAATAAACAGTGATTTCTACTTTTGTATTATTCATTGCAGGAAAAATGTTCTTTATGAATATTTTGATGTGAGATGTTAAATGAAATCTATAAAATAAGACTTTAATGCCTGTTAGGACAATTTCTTTAGAAAAAAATATTTTTGCTATCTTATTGTTTGACTAGGTCATAAAAAAGGGATGGCATTTTGTGGACACATATTTGAAAAATGCTGAGACAAAGGTATTTTATAGGAAATTGTCATGTGATATACTTTTAAAATTTAGTAGATTGCTTTCGGAGGTTATGAACATTGACAAACAGAGCCATGGCAGAAAGGATATATTCTATCCACCTTCGGCCTAGTTGAGAATGTTATCAACAACATTTTTACTTTCCTAAGCTGTTCTTTTCAGATTTATTTCCTAGTGTTTCTTTGGGTTTTGCATTCTGCTTAAACTAGATTATTCATATGTAAATACCTACTATGAAGAGTGTTTAAATTTACCTCTCTAAAGAATGTTTGGTAATGATTCAGTTAAGTTAAATGTATTACCACATTGTCGAAGACCATAGTGAAGATAATTTGACAGGCTTGGTTTTATTTAGGGAGCAATATTTGTGGATACTGTTACCATCTGAATAGTAGGAATGGTATTATTTTAGTCATCTCTGTATGCCTAACACCTGGGACATTCATTTCACAAATATTTATTAAGCACCTGCTGTTTCAGGAGCAGTAGCTGTAGCAGTACACAAAACAGATTTATAAAAACAGCTTTGCAGTGGGAGTTTCTAGGCAGCTTATATTTCGAGTTACTTTTTTATTTATGTAAAAATTATATTTATGAAATCTAGGTAAAATACACTGTATCTCAGATAGTGATGAGGGCTATGGAGGAAACAAAGCAGGGATGGGGGATGAAGGGTCTGGGATGGGAGTGATCAGGGAAGGCTTCATCGAGAAGGTGACATTTAAACAAAGAGAAGGAGCAGAGAAAGTGAGCCATGGGAGTATCTGGGGGAGAGCATTCTAGGCAGAGGGAAGAGCAATTGCAAATGCCCTGAGTCGGGAATGTGCTTGGAGTGTTTAGGGCACAGCAAGGCCAGTAGGAGGGGAGGGCAGAGAGATGGTGGGGTGTGGGGAAGCGGTCATGTGCTATCTTTCGAATCACCTTGAGGACTTTGGCTTTTACTGAGTGACATGGCAACCAGTGGAGGGTGCTGAGCAGAGGAACCCACTTGGTTAAATGTTGACCTGAACAGAGTATCTTCTTAAAGAAACCACGAGTCCCTCTGATCTGTGACTTTGGGCTTGTTTATATAGTATTGGTGATCTCTGGGTTTTGTGGGGTATGTGTGTGTATGTGTGTGTGTGTGTACGTGTGTGTGTGTGTTTTGTTTTAATCTGCGAATAGCTACATGAATAAAACTTAGTTTTGTTAGAATTTGTAGCTAGCAAACAAAGAGTATATCCTGTACCATGGATCACTAATATTGTTGGAACAAGAAAGAAGCAAAGGTAGCCAGTGGATAATGGGCAGTTATTGTCAAACATCAGGCTTAGAGCACTTGACGTAGTCCAGAAGAATAAATACTAGAGGAAGGCAAACCCCTTCCTCCTCTGGATTCAGAAAGGAAAAGCTGTGAAGTGAGATAACCACCCTGTGAAGTGTGTGACTAAGTTTAGAAAGCAAGGTGTCTGACGATAAATCATTATGTTTTTAGTATATCCATGAATTTTGGAATGGCTTATCAATTAAATTATTAGGCAGTCTTAATTCTAGCCTGTTATTTGAGCTAGAGATAAATCCCCTGGGACAGAGATAACGTGCAGGTCTGTCTGCTGTCAAAAGCCCCAGCCACTGGCTGGGCGAGATGGCTCATGGCTGTAATCTCAGCACTTTGGGAGGCCAAGGCAGAAGGATCCCTTGAAGCCAGGAGTTCGAGGCCAGCCTGGGCAACATAGCAACATAGTAAGACCCTGTCTCTACAAAACAATTTTAAAATAATATTAGCTGGGCATGGTGGTGGATGTCTGTAGTCCCAGCTACTAAGGAGGCTGAGGCAGGAGGGTTGCTAGAGCCCAGGAGTTTGAGGCTGCACTGAGCTGTGATCATGCCACTGTACTCCAGTCTGGATGATAAAGCAAGACCTCATCACAACAACAACAACAAAAATTATGTTGCCATCCTTGCATGGTATTTTGTGATATGCACCAGGATGTTTTAATTTTTTTTTGAAAGCAGGCAAAATGGAGGGAAGAAATGCATACACATCCAACAGAGCAGAGAGACAGGCACACACAGCAGATATGCCTTCTGAAAGCTTGGGGCTATATTAAAACAGGCACAGATAACATTTTCATTGTTGTCTTTGTGTCAGGCTCTGTATATCTGACAGTAGAAGGATACTTGTAGAATTGAACTGTACTCTTCATCCTGGGTCACTTTTGTATAGATCACGTATTGTAAGCTGGCCAACCATAGATGGTATCTAATTTCATGTCTGTTTACCATTATGTATGCTTTTTAAGAACTGAAAATACTGGAGATAAATCTAGTCAGTCTGCTTCTCCAAGCTTAGTTCACGAGTCCTATTAAAATTAGAATTATTCTTTTTCCTGAAGACAGCGAAGAAAAAAAAAAAGAGAATTATTCAAACACAGGAGTTCTTATTGTTTGTGATTTCCCCCCCCATCCTCTTGGTGGTTTAGATTCAGATGTTATCATGCTATGGTTTTCAATGGCTTTTATTTTATTTTGAGATGGAGTCTTACTCTGTCAACCAGGCTGGAGGGCAGTGGCCCTATCTCGGTTCACTGCAACCTCCACCTCCTGGGTTCAAGCGATTCTCATGCCTCAGCCTCCCGAATAGCTGGGATTACAGGTGCATGCCACCACACCCAGCTACGTTTTGTATTTTTAATAGAGACAGGATTTCACCATATTGGCCATGCTGGTCTCGCTCGAACTCCTGACCTCAAATGACCCACCCACCTTGACCTCCCAAAGTGCTGGGATTACAGGTGTGAGCCACTGTGCCCAGCCTTCCATGGGCTTTTCAATAATTAATTTCATATAATGCTCTTTGTAGATTTTGAGGACATTTAAAGAAAGCATTTAGAATTGTAAACTGGGTCATTTGTATGCATGCACAACTGTTGTCAGTATCACACCTAGCTCTCCCCTTTCTAGTCTATTCTGTGTATAACTGTCAAATCCATTTTCTACAGCTTGGCCTTGACCATAGGACTCCCCTATATAACAAAGCCCCCACAACTCCCCATTGCCTCTGGAATTACCTGCAGATTTTTCTGCCCTGGCATTCAGGGCTTTTTTGTGATCTGTACCAGGAGAGAAGAGATGAACTCTTTGGACACACATACATATGAAGCAGAGCGGAAAGACAGGCACACACAGCAGATACGACTTTTCTACCTGGCCGTGACTGCCTGGCTCCCCGTGCAGGAAGCTTCCACGCCCCCGTGGCCGGTGGAGCTGCCTCCAGATTCCTCAACCTCAGCATTTAAGGATCTTCATGGCCTGGATGGCCCATTTCACTTTTCTCTCTTTGGAACCTTTGCTTAAGGCAAGATAGAGCATTCATCTTTCCCAAACTGTGCTTTTGATTCTATTTCCACCTGGAATGCTGTTTTCTTCACCAATTTCTGACAAAATGGTGTCTGTTTTTTCAGGACCATCTTATAAGCTATGAAGACTTTTTCCTTCTACACATCAAAGAAACCAATTAGCAGAGTGAAGAAATAATCTATGGTTTGGGAGAAAACACTTACAAGTCATACAAAGAGCTTAATATCCAAAATAAGGGCTTATTATTACCCTTAATAAGGGTTTAATATCCAGAGTACACAAGGACCTCAAATGACTCTATAAACAGAAAAGAAATAATCCAATTAAGAAATGGGTAAAAAAATATGAATAGACATTGCTCTAAAGAAGACATACAAATGACTAACAGACGCAGAATGCTCAACATCACTACTCATTAGGGAGATGCAGGTTAAAACCACAATGAAGTATCACTTCACATGTGTTAGAATTGCTGTTATCAAAGAGATAAAAGATGAGCATTGGTGAAGAGGTGGAGAAAACCCTTTCTTGTATGCTGTTGGTGGGCGTGAAAATTAGTACAACCATTACAGAAAACGGTATGGAGGTTCCTCCAGAAACTAAAAATAAAATTACCATATGAACCAAAAGGGTTTGAAATCACTATGTCAAAGAAATCGCAGCACTGCCATGGTCATTGCTGTACTATTCACAATAGCCAAGTTACAGAATCAACCTAAGCATTCATCAAGGGATGAATGAATAAAGACATGTGGTGTATGTATTTAATAGAATAGGATTCACCCTTAAAGAAAGTCTGTCATATGCAACAACATGGATGGGATTGGAGAACATGATGCTAAGTGAAAGAAGCCAAATCCTGAAAGGCAAATACCACATATTCCTACTTATATGTGGAACCTAAAATAATCAAACTCATAGAAGCAGAGAGTAGAATGGTGGTCACAGAGGCTGGGGCAGGGTAAGAGGAGTGGGGAGATGGTAGTCGTCAAAGGGGACAAAGCCTCAGGAATTTTTTTAGATCAGCGGCAGAGCATGTGAATATAGCTAATTGAGTTCTGTACACTTCAATATTGCCAAGAGAGTAAATGTCTAATATTCTCATCACAAACAATGTTAACTATTGAGGTGATAGATATGTTAATAGCTTAATTTAATCTTTCCACACTGTATTCAAATTTGTAACACTCCTTGGTACCCAATTAACATAAACAACTAGGATTTGCTGACATCTATGAGACCTTTCTCCTCTTTTGAGAGACCTTCTCTGTTGTTTTGGAGCCTCTCATCTTCAGTAATAATCTTCCTTGCATTTTTGGTTTTTTTTGAGACGGAGTCTTGCTCTGTCACCCAGGCTAGAGTGCAGTGGCACGATCTCGGTTCACTGCAACCTCTGCCTCCCGGGTTCAAGCGATTCTTCTGCCTCAGCCTCTCAAGTAGCTGGGGCTACAGGCATGGGCCACCACACCTGGCTAATTTTTTTGTATTTTTAGTAGAGACATGGTTTCACCATGTTAGCCGGGATGGTCTCGATCTCCTGACCTCATCATCTGCCTGCCTCGGCCTCCCAAAGTACTGGGATTACAGGCATGAGTCACTGTGCCTGGCTTTTCCTCACATTATAGAGGTTTATGTCCTGTTTTCATTGTATTCTTGATACTTAGGAATTTTTTTTTTTTTAATACATAGTCTTGCTCTTGTCACCCACGCTGGAGTGTAATGGCACAATCTTGGCTTACTGCAACCTCTGCCTCCTGGGTTCAAGCAATTCTCCTGCCTCAACCTCCTGAGTAGCTGGGATTATAGGCGTGAGCCACCACCACGTGGTTTCACCATGTTGGCCAGGGTGGTCTTGAATTCCTGACCTCAGGTGATCTGCCCGCCTTGGTCTCCCAAAGTGCTGGGATTACCAGTGTGAGCCACTGCACCCGGCCAATTAGGATATTTTTCTTTCTTTCTTTCTTTCTTTCTTTCTTTCTTTCTTTCTTTCTTTCTTTCTTTTTCTTTCTTTCTTTCTTTAAAGAGATGGAGTTTCACTCTGTCACCCAGATTGGAGTGCCAATGATGCAATCTCAGCTCATTGCAGCCTCCGCCTCCTGGGTTCCAGCAATTCTCCTACCTTAGCCTCCTGGGTAGCTGGGATTACAGGCACCCACCACCATGCCTGGCTAGTTTTTGTATTTTCAGTAAAGATGGAGTTTTACCATGTTGGCCAGGCTGGTCTCGAATTACTAACCTCAGGTGATTGCCCACCTTGGCCTCCCAAAGTGCTAGGATTACAGGCATAAGTCACCATGCCCAGCCTTTTAATTTTTTTAGGTTACCGGGTTTTTTTTTTTTTTTAAGTTTTTAAGTTACTGTTTGTGGAGTCCTCACTATGTCTCAGGCAGGATAGCATTTGTAGTTAAGGGAATAGAATCTTGTTCAGTGATGTAGAGGAAGGAGGATGGTGACTTGGAGGAGGTTGGGGCAGTGGAAGCGAACGGGGCAGTGGAGGAGGACAAGCAGACTAATTCATGGCATATTTTAGAGGGGAAATTGAGAATTGCTAGCAGAGTGGATAGAGACTGAAGGAGAGAGAGAAGGAGAGGGAGGGGAGGGTCGTGGTGCGGTTTCTCCCTGTCTGGGTGGAAGGGGCAATAGGGAGAATGGATTTTGGAGTGGGAATAACATCAGGAGTTCTGTTTGCACATGCTAATTTGAGATACCTCTGAGACATCCAAGGGCATGGTCAGGTCAGATCAGCTATTAGACACCCAAGTCTCTATGTCAGGGCAGGGTCAAGGTGGGAGCTTTCAATTGAGAAGTTGTCAGCTAGGAAGAGCATATAGATGGGACACATTCTCTAAAAAGTGATGCTACCTCAGAATGGCACACCACCTGGTATCACTTCATGCCCTGCCTGCTCCCATCCAATATGATAAAAACAGAAATTGAGGATAAGCAGAAGAAATGTCATTATTTTTATTTATTTATTTTCTTTGAGACAGGGTCTCACTCTCTCATCCAGGCTGAAGTGCAGTGGCATGAACAAGTTCACTGCAGCCTCAACCTTGTGAACTCAAGCAGTCCTCCTGCCTCAGCCTCTTGTGTAGCTGGGACCCAAGGCATATGCCACCATGCCCAGCTAACATTTAGAAACTTTTATGGCAACTATAGCAAATGATCACTTTAATTTCGTATGCCTTTGATTTCATTGTCTTGATAACTTGTTGTTTTTTTAATTGCATTTTACAGTAGTATCAGTCTGTGGTGGATTGGAAATTAAAGTAGTGCCTGGGTTCTTCTCCCCAGATGGCTGAGAAACACTGCTGTGAAGTTTAGAGTTTGATCAGGGAAGGAAGAGGTAGAATACAGCCTGGGAATCAATGGCCAGTGAGATAGTAGGAAGCCTTGATTTTCCTTTCACTGGAATCGAATCTAAGTTTGAGGCTACCTCCAAAGCACAGGTGCTTCACTGCTATTTTATATTACCTTCTTCCCTAGAAAGTGTCCCCAGAATGAGACCTGTGATATAACACCAACAGAACTGTGGGTCCCATCACAAAACTTCTGCTTCTATGCCCAGGCCATATCTCATGGTCTCCCAACATGATGCCATTACAGGCTGCATTCCTGGTGGTTCATATAGAAATGAGACTCTTCTCCCCAACTCTTGCCTCACTTTGTCTTGGGTTCCCAGAGATGCCCTGTGTGTGCTTATATTTTGGAAAGTCCCTCCAGAAGGCAGCTTTTTTGTTTTTCTTCTATATCAGCCCATCTTTTTATGAAGGTTAGACCTTGTACATGCGGCAAGGCTGGGGACCAGAGCCATCCTCTCCCCGCATATCAACCCCTACCACGGAAGGTCTGTGATGGGGAACAGGAGGCAGCCGCAGCTGACAGCCTCACTCAGCCAGGCCAGATCTTTAGCACAAAATTGAAAGTTTTCGTTTTTTAGATATACTGTTGACTGACATACTAACTTCCTCAGAAAAGTTTTGAAAGAGGAATGATGTGATTTTAAGGGGTTCAAGAACTCCTCATGCTTGAGAGAAGGAAATAAATAGAGGAGACACATAATGAAAATATTTAACTTGGACTGATTTTAATTTGCATTTAAAAAACAAATTACTCCACAGAAAGATCCAAGATGGTTATATCTAATTTATGCAAGAAATCTGGCAATGTGTCTGAATCTGGCAATTTGAACTTCAAAAAGTACAAGTGATTCTATTAGTGACCTTTAATTTTTCTAGTTCCAAAATAAAAACACCTTTAATAGCTAATCGAGTTAGTTACTCTGAGAGTTCTTCCGTTTACTGAAGGCACATTGTCCAGAACCCTAATAATATCTAAGTTCATTGCCCCAGAATCAACACCAATAGAATATAAACCATTAATTCTAGAAGCTAGTCTAAATCTTCACTTTTAGGCAAATTAACTTGAAGTTGCTTTTTCTAGTTGCAATTCTGCTTTAACCATATTAGTGCTACTACTTATACCCTCGAATATAAGCATAGTAATTTTAAAAGTATACTGCTTATTATTAGTAGCAGTGGTAATAATTACAAAAACAAACTAACATTTGTTGAGATACAATATGCCAAGCAATGTTCTAAGACTTTTACACAGATTAACTAATTTAATCCTCACATCAGTCCTTGAGGTAGATACGTTTTTATTTTTTTGGTGGGACAGAGGGCTTGCTCTGTCACCCAGGCTGGAGTGCAGTGATAATCTTGGCTTACTGCAACCTGCACCTCCTGGGTTCAAGCGAGTCTTGTGCCTCAGCCTCCTGAGTAGCTGGGACTATAGGCATGTGCCACCATGCCCGGCTAATTTTTGTATTTTTAGTGGAGACAGGGTTTCTCCAGGTTTGCTGGGCTGGTATCGAACTTCTGGATTCAAGTGACCTGCCTGCCTCGGCTTCCCAAAGTGCTGGGATTCCAGGCATGAGCCACCGCGCCCAGCTGAGATAGATATTACTCCCTTTGACTGATGAGGAAACCGTAGCACTCTAAAGTTAAGTCTCTGAATCAGGAAGAAATTTGTTTTCTTATTCAACTTGCTGGTCTGGATATTCTGCCTGTGAAAGTAGGTGATATGAGGAATGCAGAAGATAATGTTTTTGTCTTTGTTTTGCCTATAAATGATTGGAAATGAACTCAAATAATGCAGTGATGGGGCACAAAGATCAATTGCATCTTCCCTCTTTTTTTGTAGATGGAGTATCCAAAGTATACTCGTGGTCATTTTTAGTCATTAGAGAGACTTTGGCATTTTGCAGTTAATTAACTGCTTTTATAATATTTAAAGTGAAATTAACACATAGCAATTAAAAATATCCAGAGTCTTTCAAGGGATACTTAATGGAGCCTTTACTTTATAATGCAAAATCTCAAAACAGATTACTTTTTTATTTATCTTACAGCATTTATATTTCATTAAAAGGAAGTCAGCTTTGAGAGTCAAAGCTAGCTTTCTGCCAAAGTTAGCAAAATCTGTGAGAATTAAGGTCTGCTTTACCCTAAAAATTATAATTAAATATCTAAGTCCATTAGGAATAGATTGTGTTTCATGTAATTGACAAAAAGGTAATTATTCTGTACTTACGGTTTGTTGTGGTTTTCCATAAACAACTCTCCATGTCTCTAGAAACTTCTACAGGATTCTTTTTATGACTGCATGACATTCCAATGAGTGAATGTTCCATAATTTAAAGACATTGCCAACTTGTTTTCCACTTACAATGTGTAATGATGCCTTCACCACTTCTGGATTTTAACTTACAACAATCTCTGTCAGTTATTTGTGGAGAACAAAAAGAATCTTATTATTTAGACTTGGAGCATTTTGATTAGTCATAAATCTGACCTTTATCCATATACTTCATTTTGTGAACTCCTCGATTTTTTTGAGGAGGGGTAGAGGGATAGGGGAATGTTTTTCCCTTTCTCTTACTAAAGATATTATCCATTTTTCTAACATATGTTATGCATATTTCTTCTCAGTTATTGGAAGGTCTTTTGATTTTAGATCTAGTGCTCTTTTATTTCCTTCAAGGATTCATATTAAGAATAGGCCTATCAAGGTGTTATCTAGTAGAATTCTTTAGGGTGACTTGTAAGCACTATACCACTATGGTTAAATGGTTTCTGAAGTACTTAAGACAGTATCTTCTCTGATTTTCAGTCTGTGTATCACCCCAGAGAAGCAGAAAGAGAACTTTTTATTCTTTCTTTATTCTTTCTTTCTTTCTTTATTTCTTTCTTTTTTGAGACAGGGTCTCGCTCTATTGCCCAGGCTAGAGTGCAGTGGTGTGATCTCAGCTCACTGCAACCTCTGCCTTCTGGGTTCAAGCAATTCTCCTGCCTCAGCCTCTTCAGTAGTTGGAATTACAGGCACATGCCACCACACCCAGCTCATTTTTGTATTTTTAGTAGAGATGGGGTTTCACTATGTTGGCCAGGCTGGTCTTGAACTCCTGACCTCAAGTGATCCTCCCGCCTCAGCCTCCCGAAGTGCTGGGATTACAGGCATGAGCCACTGAGCCCAGCCAACTTTTATTATTTCTAAGGACTGCTTTCATATAGGCTCTGTACAAGTCGCTATCCCAAGTTACTATATCTAATATAGTATATGTATATACTGTTGAAGATACTATATCTAATAGTCTCTGCCTTACTGTGTCAAATTACTGGATCTAACTGGTGTATTACTAATTTTCTTGTAAATTTACATTTTAGGCTGCAGCCACTTCCTTCCATATCCACAATTTTCCATTTTGAGTCCCCTAGGAGGATGTGAAGGAGTTAGGATTTAAAAATTCCCAGATTTCCTCCTGGGTAGAGTAAGAAAGATTTCCAAGGGAAGTGGTGGAAGTCCCCTACACAGTCCCAAGCAAAATTAAGAAAAAAAATTCCTAAGAGAATGTAGGGAAGGGGTGAAAAGGTTCCGCTTCAAATGTCCAGTCATCCATTTGTGTTAGTGTTCCTGCTTTTCTTGTGTGTAGCATAAGCCACAAGTATGAAAAGCTTAAAATGTCTATTCTTTAAAGTCATTTTTATAACTAACAAATATGAGTCTTCTTAAAATCTTGAGGCACACACTAGCATTTCGCAGTCTTAGTTAAGAATCAGATCAATGCATATTAAACTATCATCTGCTATATTGTAAGAGACTCTCCATTTGTAGCCTAGACACACTCTTAGATACTTCTGCTGACAATTCTTTCTCTGTGTCTTATAATTGCCCATTGTATGTTCAAATTAAGACTTAAACATTGATGCCAACAGGTTTGCTGTTGTTAAAGAAATTACTACCTTTATTCTTGCTAAAAACAGGGATTCCATCTACTATACTCAAGGCCAGGACATTTATTTCTTCTTTTTCCTTTACTTTTATTAATAGAAATACGCCCTAACAAGAAAAGAGCTTGGTCGAGCTTTCTTTAAGCCTTTTAGGCTGTTTTCAGTTTATTTTCTAGCATTGAAGCAAAGATGTAACATTGCCTGAATGCCAGTCAATTTGGCATTTAACCATCTGGATTAAAGTGGGAAATTGCTATATCCAATGGTTTCATGTTTTTTATGGCAAAAAATATGTTTAATGTGTTCATTTGTTATGCAGATATTTTGTTTTCCAGATTCTGTGATTTTAAAAAAATCAAGAAATCACAACCAAAGCAATGCATATATGCTGGGAAGTTAAAAAAAAAAAACAAATATATATATATATATATATATATATACACACACACACATACATATATACATATAATGGTATTAAGTTAAAAAGAATTCAGCCCCAATGTCTCTGCATACCAGAATTAATACTTTTAAACAATGCTTTTGTTCTAGAGGGTAATACCTAAAACTCGACAGTGTTCTTTTTTCAATCTGTTAACTTCAGACTCCTCACAGTGAAAGATAAAGATTGGTACACTTCTCTACTTCCACCTCTCCCAGCCCTCTTCCTCCTTCTTGTTCCATCAGCTCTGGATTCTATGGATTCACTAGGATGTAAGACGAAGAATGTCCCTTATTATTCCCAGCTTCTCTGTCACTCCACCTCTTGAGCTCCATCAGTCACTACTTTTACATAATCAAAATTTGCCATTTACATTTTCATGTTCTAATTAAGCTTGCCTTCCTTTGTCTGTAGGCTAATTTCTTTCTTTCTTTTTTTTGGTCTTTTGTGTAGGCTAATTTCTAAACGTTGGAAACTAGAGAAAGAAATGCAATCTGTGCCATCAAACCTGTAGTTTTTAAAAGAGAATGTTCAAAGCATTAAAATCAAATGGATTCTCTTTTCTTACATTCCAGTTACTTAAAATCACCACCTTTTGATTTGTTTCTATTCAGTTAATGACTTTCTTCTACTTCTCTGCCTGTTCTGGAGATTTTAAGTGCCTTTCCTTTTTTTTTTTTCTGTGAGAAGCAGCAATACTTTCCCCCCATTTTACTAAGATATTTTAGCTTCTTCTTCTTCTTCTTTTTTTTTTTTTTTTGAGACAAAGTCTTGCTCTGTCTCCAGGCTAGAGTGCAGTGGCACAATCTTGGCTCACTGCAACCTCCGCCTCCTGAGTTCAAGTGATTCTCCTGCCTCAGCCTCCCGAGTAGGTGGGACTACAGGCATGTGCCACCATTCCCAGCTAATGTTTGTATTTTTAGCAGAGACGAGGTTTCACCATGTTGGCCAGGATAGTCTCGATCTTTTGACCTCGTGATCCGCCCGCCTCAGCTTCCCAAAGTGGTGGGATTACAGCCATGAGCCACCTCACCTGGCCTATTTTAGCCTCTTAATTTGTGCTATCATTTAAGGAAATAAGTTCCCTTATTTGTCTTGAATAGAGCATGTCTTTGTGCATCCTGACCACTATAGAAAAACAAGACATCTATCTTTCCTTCCTCTACCCTCTAGCACTCCTGTTTTTTAAATTGTGCCTCAGTTTCCATCTCTTATAGGTCTAACAAGGAGTTTTTTTAATGAAGCTGCCATTTTATTTGTTTCAGTTTTGAGCCACAGTAAAAGGTACCTTTTAAAATGTAAGTGAGCTAGCAAAGACCCATTTCTACTCATGCTAAGCCACCAAAAGCTGTGGCCTATCTCTTGAGCTCTGTTTTCGTAGTCTCTACGGTTTCTCCTTTTAAAGCATGATGGTAAATGGATTTTGTCATTATTTTCTCTCTTTAATTGAATGACTAGAGAGTATAAAGTGGCTGCTTTAGATCTTGTGCACATTTGCACATTTTTCCCTGGATGTCCTATTTGGCTTTGGACAAGTTACTTTGTTTCTCTAGTTACCTGAATTTCTCCTATCTCTTCTCTGGAAAGTATCATTTTTTGATTTTTGAGATATAATTCACATATCTGCTGGGCACAGTGGCTCACACCTGTAATTCCAGCACATTGAGAGGCCAGGGCAGGTGGATCACTTGAAGCCAGGCCAACATGGCAAAACCCCATCTCTACTAAAAATACAAAAAATTAGCCACCATAGTCCCAGCTACTTGGGAGGCTGAGACATGAGAATCACCGGAACCTGGGAGGTGGACGTTGCTGTGAGCCAAGATAGCACCACTGCACTCTAGCCTGGGCAACAGAGTGAGACCCTGTCAAAATAATAATAATAATAAATAATAATAATTATATATCATAAATTTTACCCTTTAAAGCATACAATTTGATGGATTTTAGTGAAGTTTTTTGGTAAAAAAAATTTAATATTCACAAAAGTAGTAGCAGGGTGAACATCCATATGGCCATCATCCAGAATGAACAGTTATAGCAGTGCCTTTTTTACTAGAGTGGTTCTGAGGCTGAACTGATGCTGGTGAAACGTTATTTTACTGTGTGAATCTGCAAGAGAGAAATCGTTCCTTTTTTGGCCACTATTTCCTAAGACCATACTCATTTGGAGCTCTTTGAATGTTTTCTGTGTTAGGTTGCAATAGACTGAGAGATTTCTTTACTGCATGGCTTTGAACATGCTCTGTTCTTAGTTCCTTTAGTACATCATCTTGTGGTGTGAGATAAAAATTCTTGAAAAATTTCAGTGATATTTGTACCCATTGATCACATGTTAGAATCTTCCTTCAGTTGGGATAAGAACTCCACAGGACATGAGCAGGCCTATTTACAGGATCAGGATTTGGGTCTGGAGGACAGCAAGGTGCCGGTTAGGATGGATTTGGAATTAGAGCTATCATTGTGTTGAAACCAAGAAGTTAGGAAGCACTGAGGGTGATGTCGTCTCAAAGGTCAAGGTCAGAGAAGGCCTTGTTCAACAGGCCAGATGATTTGAAAAAGTGGTTTTCCAAAATTCTTTTTTAATTTTGTTGGTTTTTCCTTTCGCTTTGTTTGGTTTTTGAGACAGGGTCTTGCTGTGTTGTCCAGGCTGGAGTGCAGTGGCACCATCTTTGCTCACTGCAACCTCTGCCTCCCAGTTTCAAGTGATTCTCATGCCTTAGCCTCCGAAGTATCTGGGATTACAGGCGTGTGCCACCATGCCCAGCTAATTTTTGTGTTTTTAATAGAGATGGGATTTTGCCATGTTGCCCAGGCTGGTTTTGAACTCCTGGCCTCAAGTGATCCACCTGCCTCGGCCTCCCAAAGTGCTGGGATTATAGGTTTGAGCCACCACGCTGGGCCAGTTCTCCCAAATTCTGATCACAGCCTGTTTTCTGTCCCTCTTTTTTATTTCCTACTGCTGTTAACTGCCACAGCCCTACAGATGAATCTGCGGTGTGGCAGTGTGCCCTCTTCCTTCCAGAGTTCATAGGATGTTTAGCAATGCATACCTGCAAACTATTTCAGATGGATATAATTTAAAGCATCATTGCATTATGTTGGCTTTTAAAAAGCAGAAATCTATGAAGTAACATTTCTATCTACATGTTGGTCAGTAGATTTCAGGGCATTTTATGTTTTTGGACTACCCTGTCATATGTACTGCTAATCTCAATGTTATTCCTGGATTCATGTTTAGGTAGCTGTCACTGGATGCACCATTTATATTTTTCCCAGCAGAAATATCTCCTTTATTATTTTTAAACAATGGTAACTGAATATGTATAATCATTGCTTTTATTGCTTTTTAAGTAAGGACTAAAATGGTAGCTTAGCATTGTTGTTTTTTAATATTCAACCCAGTCAGCCAATATAGTCATCTAATTCTTTGTCTCTGTTTGGATTGGCTTGATAATCAAATCCAGAATGGCAGTGAAAATTAAGTCACTATGGCTCATTTTATTATATTTTTATTTATGAGGTTTTTGCTTAATGCAAGCAGTAACTGTGTTAAATTTCATATCCTAGGGCCAGGCTCTTCTTTACAGGTGACAGATGGTATAATAGTGGACTTCAAAACCAATGCCTTCTGGTTCCTGGGGGGTACTTTAGGGTTATGGAAATGGTTCTAGAAAAACATCACCACATGTCTAAATCTCTTTTGCAGAAACTTTAGCTGTCTTTGGGGGTACATTACATAAAATCATTGTCTTACCAGCATATTTAGATGTCATATTGCTCCATAAATGGTGATGTGGGGAGATCTACTGGCCGTTCAAGGATATTTGGTCAGATGTTTTGAGAATAATATAGAAATTTGTGATTAACTATTCATAGTCTTTCACCTAGTCTCTTTAGTGACAGAGCACACATGCTATGTTGTAATATTTCTTTTGACTATCGTATTCCTGTTCCAGCTTTGTATAATAAATAACTGACTTGACCACAACAACAGTTTGACTGAAACATTTTTCATGGTAAGACCAGCACAAAGACCAGGCGCAGTGGCTCACGCCTGTAATCGCAGCACTTTGGGAGGCCAAGGCAGGCAGATCACGAGGTCAAGAGATCGAGACCATCCTAGCCAACATGGTGAAACCCCATCTCTACTAACAATACAAAACTTAGCTGGGCACGGTAGCATGCACCTGTAGTCCCAGCTACTGGGGAAGCTGAGGCAGGAGAGTCGCTTGAACCCAGGAGGTGGAGGCTGCAGTGAACCAAGATGGCACCACTGTACTCCAGCCTGTGTCACAGAGCGAGATTTTGTCTCAAAAAAAAAAAAACAACAAAAAACAGCACATTTATTAACCTAAACCAAAAAGCATGTGTTTTTGCCAGTTGACTCCCAAATCTCTGGAACATATAGAAAGTAGAATTTTTAATTGTTGTTTATCTGTGTTCAAAGAAATAAAGGACATTTTACTAGGAGCCTATCTGTACTCTATTGCCCTGCAAAATAAATACTCTTAGATACCTGAGGAAACCATTGCTATTTAGACTGAGACTCTTCATTATTAGCCCAGGTATCTGCCTGCCTTCCTCTCTTCATGTTATTCCCGCTCTCTGAAACATATTACAGTAGTTAATCAGGGGCTTGTGCTAGCCTACTCAAATGGGGACTTCTTGAGATCAGGGACTCAAGAATCTATCTTCCCTTTGCAGACCTTTGAAGTACCTAGAATTGCATTTTGTACATGGTAGAGAAAAAAAAAACAATTGTAAGGTTGTACTTGCTAACTTGCTGCATTTTATGTAACCACATAAGCCCCTTTAAGTCCTTTCTGGAACCAGTGTAGGTAGCGTGTTTGCACTTAAAAGCTATTCCAACCAAGAACTTTCCTACATTTACTTAATTATTAGATATTTACCAAGTCTATTTTGAGTATATTTACTTACTGTTTACTAAGTTTTTGCTAGGTGAAAGGCATTCTTTTGGACACTATGAGATACATTCCAAAGAAACCCGACCCTCAGGAAACTTACCATTTGGTTGTGAAGAAGATTTATCCCTTTTGAAAATTCAATAATCCATGTAAAGTCATCAGATGAGGATTTGCTGCCAGGAGGAGTCGTGTCACTGGCAGGAAAGGCCACAACCTTGTTATGTGCCCAGTGGTCTGGGAAGTCTTCCTCCTCCGAGGAATTGAGCTGGGTCTCAATGGATTGAAAGGATTTGGAAAAGAGAGGTGTGAGGAGGGCCTTCCAGAGAAGGAGGATTGGGGGAACAAAGTGTGAGAGTTAGGGTGGTTGAAGAAGTGATTGGGAGAAATGGAAGAAAACCAATTTGACTAGACTGGAGACTTTGGGAGAGTGTCACTGGAGTAAGGTTAGAAACCTGGGTTAGGACCACGTTATGGAGGGCATGAATATGAGGTTATGGATTTAGCTGTGTAAACAGAAAACTATTTTGAAGGTTTTGAGCAAGGGAGTGCCATCATCTAAGTGGTATTTTAGGGAGATTTTGTGGAGAACCAGTTACAGGGTGAATTAGATTAGGTGACAGGAAGCTGGGGCAGGGAACAAAGGCAGGAAGACCAGTTAGAGTTACTGAATCCAGCTATTAAAGTTGCAAGGTTCTGGCCAGGCGTGGTGGCTCATGCCTGTAATCCCAGCACTTCGGGAGGCTGAGGGGGGCAGATCACCTGAGGTCAGGAGTTTGAGACCAGCTTGGCCAACATGGCGAAACCCCGTCTCTACTAAAAATACAAAAATCAGCCAGGCATGGTGGTGCACGCCTGTAATCCCAGCTCTTTTGGAGGCTGAGGCAGGAGAATTGCTTGAACCCGGGAGGCAGAGATTGCAGTGAGCCGAGATCGTGCCCCTGCACGCCATCCAGTCTGGGCGACAGAGCGAAACTCCATCTCAAAAAATAATAGTAATTTAAAAAAAAAAGTTTCAAGGTCCTGAAATCTGGAGTTGTTGGTTAAAATACAAAAGAAGAATGAAATACCAGAAATATTTTTATAGAACAAATCAGCAGTGGGGGAGTATGTTTCTGATACAGGTGGTATTTGGCAGACATACCTGGTCTGCAACTTATTGGGAGCAAACACATCCTTTAATTATAAGAAGACTGAATTTGGATGTTGTAAATCGATTTCCCCAGGCACTACCTGTGTTCCTGGGTACTGAAGAAAATGGAGTGTGACATCTTGAAGGGTTTATCTCAGCAGGGTCCAGTTCAGAACATAAATAAATAACTTTAGCTCAGCATGCTACAAGATGGCTGACTTTTTACATTGTTTAGCATGGCTGATTAAATTAATTTCAGAGACTAAACTTTAAATCTTCAAAGGGCATGTTTTGGCTTGGGGTACAGCATTACAGTAGCTGAATTACATATGCTCAAGCCACATGAGCGTTAGGTTACTTTGTTCTAAAGGGCAATTTTTTTTTTTTGTCTTACTTTGTATTGCTAGAAAATTCAGTCAAAGGATTCAAATAGTTGCTGTTTTTCCTGTGGTCTTTAATTAGGACTCTGTTCCCTCTGTTCTTCTGCCCTAGCCCTATCAATCACCTATCACCTACTAGTTTACCTGATTCACACTGTACTGTACCTGGCATCCCACCCAATCTTTCTAACTTACCAATGGGATTGTGTCACTTCCTTGTTCAAAACCCCTCTAAACAGTTTTGCTTACATAGCAAAGTCCAAATTCTGTTAACTTTACACTCAGGGCCCTCCACAATGTAATCAAGCCACTTTTAGGATTAATAATATGGAATCAGTGATTCTGGTACATTCTTAGTTATTATATTTATACTGACTTTAAGGGATCCACCCAGTTTGACCTCCCAAAGTGCTAAGATCACAGGCGTGAACCACCACGTCCTGCTGCTACGTGGAGTTTTGTACTTCATTCTAGGAAACAGCACTCCAGCTATTTATATTCCACATTTCCTTTTACAGAATAAATTACTTGTGTTCACATTATTTCAGAAAAGAAATATAACTGTTTGCATGAAAAGTACAGCAGTTTTTGGGTAAAGAATGGAAAACCACTGAATGAGGTTGATTT
Organism: Cebus imitator; assembly: GCF_001604975.1. NCBI lineage: Eukaryota > Metazoa > Chordata > Mammalia > Primates > Cebidae > Cebus > Cebus imitator. The sequence continues at coordinate 2,443,268 of NW_016107476.1, forward strand.
ATTTGAAAGAGATGAAAGTTAACTGACATAAGAATACCCCTGTTCTCAAAATGTTTGTATTCTAGTGAAGTGGCTTAAAGAGTGAGAAAAGTGTTATTTTTTAATTGGCTTATGTTTTTACCCGGTAATTGTACTGGCCAAGCTGAATAACATGGCTTTTTATTAGCAGAATAGTAGACCACAAACAAAACCATTAGAAGGGAGTTTTGCTTAGCAAACTTCAGTACCATCAGAATGTTGCCTTTTCCCTATTTCTCTTTTTTCTTTTCTTTCCTTTTTTTCTGAGATGGAGTTTTGCTCTTGTTGCCCAGGCTGGAATGCAGTGGTGCAAGGTCAACTCACTGCAACCTCCATGTCTCGGGTTTGAGTAATTCTCCTGCCTCAGCCTCCTGAGTAGCTGGGATTACAGGCATGTGCCACCAAACCCGGCTAATTTTTTTTTTTTTTTTTAAGTAGAGATGGAGTTTCACCATGTTGGTCAGGCTGGTCTGGATCTCCTGATCTCATGATCTGCCCACCTGGACCTCCCAAAGTGCTGGGATTACAGGCATGAGCCACTGTGCTCAGCTGCCTTTTCCCTATTTCTCAAAATACAGTTGCACAGTCTCATTTTCTCAGTCATGGATTTCAGAAACACCCTGGATTTATGTCCAGATTCCATTCCTTATCCACGCCACACAGGTTCCTGTGTTCTGTGTCCTTAGGGCAGTCATGGTCATTCAGAGTCAAAGACCTTTAACACTCATTCAGCAGTTTCTGTTTCAATTTGGGAATCAGACTGTGCAAATTACTTCCAAATTTGGCCCTTTGGGGTATTTTTATACTAGAGATAATTAGCTCTGGTCATGAGAGGCCCGAAGCCCTTAATCTTTTTAAAATAGAATCTTCATTTCCTTGGAGCCTGAGTTTGATGGCATGGTCAGTGTGAGAACAGGATGGTGCTGCCAGGCTGAATGGAAGTGCCAGCATGTGTTGGAGCTCGGGGTGTATCCAGGCGTTTAAGCATCTGGAAGTGGAGTGTCATGGTGGAGAGCATTGACTTTGGAGTCATTCTGCATTGGTATCTTGGCTTTGCTACTTGTTCACTGTGAGACCTTGGTCAGGTACTTTCCCTAGGCCTCACTTTCCTCATGAGAGAATGAGAGTGAAATGAGGATTAATGGGGCTTAAGCATGAAAGATGCTTAGCACAGTGCCTGTAACTTGACTACACAGAGTAAATGTTACTGTTGCAATACCTAGGAAGGTGCCTGCATATGCTCAGTATGTATTTACTGAATGAATGAATGAATGAATGCATGGGTGGACTCTCAACTGGGTATTGGAAAACATTACTCCATGAGCACTTTAAAATAAAAAGTGTTCTGAACATATAGAAAAGAACAGAAAAAGCATGATATGCCCCCTGCTATTTAGAATGTTGCAGTTTTGCCATATTTCAGATTGTTTTAAGAAATAAAATGTTACAAATAGAGCTGAATTCTCCTATAGGCCCCTCCCAAATCCCTTCAATCTCCTCTTCCCAGAGATAATTGAATTTGGTGTTCTCACTATCATGCTTTTAGAGTATTCTCACATATATATGTAAATGAACAATATACATCACAGCTTTGGACATTTTTACTCTATATAAAAGCATCCACAGCTTGCTTTTTGTGTTTTTCTGTTGTTTGTTTTTGGTTTTGGCTCACCATTATGTCTTACCAATTAATTCATGTTGATACATGTTGCTATAGCTCACTCTTTTATTTTTTAACTGTCTTATAGTATTTAATGACTATGTCATTACTTATCCATTCTTGCCGTTGATGGATATTTAGGTACTCCCTCCCTTCAATTTCTTGCTATTACAATAATGATGCAATGAACATGCTTGCATGTGTTGTCCTGAAGCAGCGTGTGTAAACAGAGAGGAGCTATTGGGGTTTGGGGTTTGTGCATCTTTGCTTTTACTAGGTATTAAAATTTTCCTCTTCAAAGGTCTTTGTGGGTTTATACTACCAGCAGTGTAAGAGCGTTCCTGTTTCTCCACAAATTTGCCCATGCTTGCCATTGCCAAGCTTGAGTATGCAAAATCTTACTTTCGTTTTAACCCTCCTTTTCCTGTTTACTAATGAGTCTGAATAACACATTTTTATATGTTTATGGTCATTTGTTTTTCCTCAGTTGTGAACTGACTATTAATACCTTTATCTATGTCTAATAGATTACTCCGTCTTTTAGAAATTGACTTGTAGGTGTTGTTTATAAATTCTGGATACTTATTCTTTGTTATATATTTTACACATCTCCCCGTTTGCTTTTGTGGTGGCTGTTTTCGAACAGAAATTATATGTATTTATTTATTTTCGATACAGAGTCTTGCTCTGTTGCCCAGGCTAGTGTGCAGCGGCATGATTGTGGCTCACTGTAGCCTTGACTTCCCCGGTAGCTAGGACTACAGGCATGAGCCACCATGCCTGACTAGCTTTTGCGTCTTTTGTAGAGATGGGGTTTCTCCATGTTGCCCAGGCTGTTCTCAAACCCCTGGACTCAAGGGATCTACCCACCTTGGCCTCCCAAAGTGCCAGATTACAGGCATGGGCCATCACACCCAACCAGAAATTTTAAATTTTAAGGTAGCCAGTTTTATTAAAGATTTTATTTATGATTCGAGTTTTTTGATTCGTGCTTAAGAAATTCATTATTCTGTATTCTCTTCTGAAAGTTTCAGTTTGGCTTTTCTTATTATGATTTTTAACGCATTTGGAATTTGTTTGTATATTGTAGATTCGTTTCGTAACAACAAATTTCTAAAGCTATTCCCTAAAACTTTTTACAAATCACACACTCATATTTTTTGGAGGTATAAATAATTATTATTAGTTTCTTAAAAATATAGAAATGTTTTTAAAATGAATTTGAACTCAAGTACACAAGGCCAGGCATGGTGGTTCATGCCTTAATCCCAGCACTTTGGAAGGCCAAATCGGGAGGATCACTTGAACCCAGGGGTTCAAGACCAGCCCGGGTCACATAGTGAGACCCCGTCCCTACAAAAAATAGAAAACAATTAGCTGGGCACCTGTAGTCCCAGCTGCTCTGAGAGGCTGTGGTGGGAGGATCACTTGAGTCTGAGAGGTTGAGGCTGTGGTGAGCTGTGATTGCACCAATGAGCCCCAGCACGGATGACAGAGGAAGTACACACACCCACACATTTTATATATATATGTATTATGGTGGTGCAAAAGTAATTGCGGTTTCTGCCATTCAATTGCATTGAGATCTATTACCCTGAATGGCAGAAACTGCAATTACTTTTGCACCAACCTAATATCTACACAGCTCCCATCTGAATGGTTCTTGCAGAGACGTCCTTCTTTCCTAACTCCCAGTGCATCTCCTCAAAAATAGTTTCTTTGTGTTCTTGTAGTCTTCTCAGTATTCTTCTAGAAGAAATACACTTCATTTGCCAAAAGTGATCCTACTCTACACACCATTTTGTGCTTTGTTTTTTAAATTCTATAATCTCCCTTTGGGTTTTGTCACACTAGCACATACAGATATGCTGGATCCTTGTTAATAAATATGAATTTATTGCATGGATGGTATACAGTTTATAAAAACCAGCTCCACGTTTCCTGCTAATGGATATTTTTGTGCTTCTAGGATTCTGTCTTTGTCTCTGTTTCTTCCTTGATTTTGGTGTTTACAAAGTGTGCTCTAGAAACCATCCTTGCACATACATCTTTGGCCTATTTTTGCTGGTTCAAACACCAGGTAAATTGCTAGTTGTGGAATTTGTTAGTTCACAAATTATGTTGCTCTTTAAATTTGGAGGGATATTGATCAATTTTAAAATTGGAGGTTTTAAAAATACATTCTTAAATGCTAGTTCTGAAGTGAAGGCCTGATGCTTGTTGAGGAAGCTTTCCTTTCCCTTTTCAAAAATGGTATTAAATTGGCTGGGCGTGGTGGCTCATGCCTATAATCCCAGCACTTTGGGAGGCTGAGGTGGACGGATTGCTGGAGCTCAGGAGTTTGCGACCAGCCTGGGCAACACGGTGAAACCCTGTCTATACTAAAATACAAAAAATTAGCTAGGCATGGCGGTGTACCCCTGTAGTCCCAGCTACTTGGGAGGCTGAGGCAGGAGAATCGCTTGAACCCAGGAGGTATATGTTGCAGTGAGCTGAGATAGCACCACTGCACTCCAGCCTGGGCAACAGAGCGAGACTTCGTCTCAAAAAAAAAAAAAAAAAATGGTATTAAACTATTTTGTGTGGCTGGGGATGGAGGGAGAGAAGAGAAAAGAGAAACATCATTTTATCTGTTTAAATTAATTCTTTTAATTTAATGTACTGCAGGTGGTTATAAGAGACTAGGCAGGCCTGTTTACTGCCTGAAGCAAGGCAGATGTTGAGCATCCTGTGGCTCTCCCTGGTGTGGTCAAGGAGCATCCTGCAGCCAACTCACCTATTTCCCCTGCGTGGGGAAACTACACAAGCTGCCCCTTGGCCTTATAGCCTCCTTTGAGTCTCTCCTTAGGGCCGGACAGTTCAGGTGAGGGCCTAGCCCTTGGACAGTCTTTGTGAAAGGTGCCTGCTGTCTTTGGGTGAGGGAGGCAGGACTTCTCAGAGCTCTCCTGGCCTGCTCCTTTATTAGGGTGGGGCCATCTTCACCTTGGAAGGCCTTGAAAGAATTAATTACAAAATAGATACCTTTCAGTGGAGCTTCTAGAGCATGATGGGAAGGAGATGGGATGAGGGAGAGAGCATGTGGGAAGTAGAAAAGTAGAAAAAAGTAGAAAAGTTCCTTTTTAAAGTTACCTTTCTTGTCAAAGAATAAATCATAAGTGTGCTGATAACTCTTCATTAAGCCCTATCCCATGTAGCTATTAGATGTGCCCCATTTACAGGCATGTAGTACATTCTATGTCCTTGTACTTCAACCAAAATATCTGTGCTGGACCTGCTCAGAGATATGTCCCAACTCTCCATTGCTTTTACCTGTTTAGAAAAGTTTTAAGTTGTTAGCCAATTGGCTTTTACTTTAGATTGTAAGGTCTGGCTCCAGCCAACGGAGATCAGACACAGCAGTAAGGACGACCCCAAATGCATAAGGGATAAATTTGTATGTTTTCCTTTGTTCATTGTGTTCTCGTGGCAAGATGGCTAGTGAGAGTACCCTTCCTGCGGCCCAGGAAGTGAAAATTGTGTTGCTGAAAAGTCCTTTGTCTCAGTGCTAATTTTTCTTAATAACACCAAGTTTCTGTTTCCAACAGAGCAGCTTGGGCAAGACAGGATGACTCTCAGGGCAGGCCTTGTGCAAGGGAATCTCCATTGCCAAAGACAACTTTGCCTATTTCATAGGCAGAAACAGAGAGGCTGAGTTTCCCTAATTTCAGGAATTCCTTACTTCCATAAATGTGGTAATGACAGTGATGATAGTTCTCATTTGAGAGCCTTCATAGTCTTGCTTGTACTTAATCTACATTTTCTCTTCTGAATCCTTGAAGTGGCCGCGTTTCACAGATAGAGAAACTGAGGTCCAAAGAAATTAAGCAACTTACTCAAGAATGACCACCTAGTAAGTGACAGAACTGAGGACCACTGTGGGTCTCTCATTACAGGCTCTTTCTATTGCACAATAATAATGAATGTGCAATGTAAATATCATCAATCCCTTTCCAGATATAAAATGAGGAAGCTTCTTTTTAATAAAGCAACCGAAATTTTGGAGTAGAGGCAATCACAATTATTAACAGAGAGCTTTCATAAATAGGTAAAATCATGACTCTCCTGCAGATACCAAAATGAACATATGTCAAAGGTTTTATTTTACTCCTTCACCAATGAGGGAGCCATAGAGATGTTATAACCAGTTCAGAAGAGAATTGAAAAACATACATTTCTAGATCACAATATTGAAATGAATATGTAAATGGAGGCAAACTGATTTTTCCAGAGGGTGGGAGGAAAGATAATTGAATCTCTGCTAGGCAAGACAAAGACTGCATATTTATCAGTTAGTTACCTACAATATAAAGAGATACAAAAGAGCTCACAATGAACGGGCTAGAATCAGATAACCCTCAAGCGTGTGCTGTTTGTAGACAAGGCATAGTTTTCCGCTGAACCACAAATTATTTCTGGTCAACTAATGTAGTTGTGTCAGGCAGGCTGCAAAAGCAGTGAAAACTGCTGGCATGTTAGGGGGTGGAATGAGGAGAATGGGCAACAGGCAGCCAATAATAGATTGATGACATTTGGCAAGGTTTTGTCAAGTTCAAGGTGCATTCTGACTTTTCCCCTCAGCCCTTTGATGCTGGCCTGGCTCAGCGCTCCCAGTATAATCCCACCTAAATTTGTCCTCTGAGGTAGTAGCCCATGCTTTTATTGATTCCCTTTTCAGCCATTGAAATTTCCCTGCCCCATTATTCCATTTCCAAACAGCCCAGACTTTGGCCAGGTTACAGATTCCTCTCTTAGGTAACCTGAGGATATTTACAGGGGCCTGTCCCTCCCAGTACCCATAGCTGTCCTCTGACCACTGCACATTGAGGCTCTGTTCCTCTCCTAAGCCTGCCTCCTCTGACTATTCCTGTGCTTTGATTCTGTCAATTTTTCTCCCTCACCGAAATCTGGTCAGGCACTTAGAAAGGATTGAATAAGCAAATCCATGGTCTGGTATGCATTCATTTATTCAACAGAGATCTGTTGTGCTGCTCTGTGACTGTGCACTGAGCTAGGTGCTAGAGGTACAATAGCTTGGGAAGGAATTCCTGGTCTACTGGTGAAACAGACATGTAAATAATTATTACAGTACAATGTGCTCAGTCTGCAGTCAGCTATATACACATCCAGTCATGATTACAGAAGGAAGTAGTAACCCAGTTTGAGCTGGGTTTTTGAAAAAAATTCTCCAGCTTAAAATGTCATTGAGCTGGTCTAGGAAGCATGAGGGGAATTTTGCCAGAAAAGAGGGGAAAAAGGGAAAAGAACTATCCAGATGCTGAGTCCTCCTGCTTCTCCAGCTAGCGGCACTGATGCATCTGCATCTGCCCAGGCAGGGACAAATCATTACCTGCTTAGAGTGACTTTTTTGGGCACCAGTGGAACTCCTATAAGCAAATGCTTGGGGAAAAAGAAACACCAGGAAAACAAATTTTCTTCCTCACCTTGTCCCTTAAAATGTGTGCATGTGGACCGGGCGCGGTGGCTCACGCCTGTAATCCCAGCACTTTGGGAGGCCGAGGCAGGTGGATCATGAGGTCAAGAGATCGAGACCATCCTGGTCAACACGGTGAAACCCCGTCTCTACTAAAAATACAAAAAATCAGCTGGGCATGGTGGCGCGTGCCTGTAATCCCAGCTACTCAGGAGGCTGAGGCAGGAGAATTGCCTGAACCCAGGAGGCGGAGGTTGCGGTGAGCCGAGATTGCGCCATTGCACTCCAGCCTGGGTAACAAGAGCGAAACTCTGTCTCAAAAAAAAAGCCAAAAACAACAAGAGCAACAATAAAAAAATGTGTGCATGTGTATGTGTTTGTGGGTATATATGTATATATGACATGGAAACTAGGTAAATGAAGACAATTTACTTCTTAATTAAGGCTACTTGTTTGATTTAGAAGTTCAGATATCTAGCATTTATTTTAAAATATGACTAGACATGTGATATGGTTTGGATTTCTGTTCCCAGTCAAATCTCATTTTGAATTGTAATCCTCAGTGTTGGAGGAGGGGCCTGGTGGGAGGTGATTGGATCATGGGGGCAGATTTCTTCCTGGCTGTTCTCATGATAGTGAATGAGTTCTCAAGAGATCTTGTTGTTTAAAAGTTGCAGCACCTCCCCCCTCTCTTCCTCCTGCCCTGACCATGTGAAAATGTGCCTGCTTCCCCTTTGCCTTCCGCCATAATCGCAAGTTTCCTGAGGCCTCCCCAGGCATGCTTCTTGTAAAACCTACGGACACCTATGGAACCATGAGCCAATTAAACTTCTTGTCATTATAAATTATCATTTCCTTATAAACTATATCACATGTCTAGTCATATTTTAAAATAATATTCCAGAGACCTGAACTTCTAAATCAAGCCATTACCCTTAAGAAATAAAATTGTCTTCATTTATCCAGTTTCCATGTCATATTTACATATATACCCACAAACACACATACATGCACACATTTTAAGGAACAAGATAAGGAAGAAAATTTGTTTTCCCGGTGTTTCTTTATTCCCTATCCTTTGCTTATAGGAATCCCACTGGTGTCCCCCAAAAAGCCTCTCACATATTCCTTTATAGCAGTACAAGAACAGATTAATACAACATGAAACTTTGATTATAAGGCTTAAAAAGTATCTGCTTGGTCGGGCGTGGTGGCTCACTCACTCACCACTGTAATCACAGCACTTTGGGAGGCCAAGGCAGGTGGATTACCTGAGGTCAGCAGTTCAAGACCAGCCTGGCCAGCATCGTGAAGCCCTGCCTCTACTAAAAATACAAAAATTAACCAGGTATAATGGCAGGCACCTATAATCCCAGCTGCTTTGGAGGCTGAGGCAGGATAATCACTTTAACCTGGGAGGTGGAGGTTGCAGTAAGCTGAGATTGTGACACTGTACTTTAGCCTGTGTGACAGAAGAAGACTCTGTCTCAAAAAATAAAAAAATATCTGCTCATGTCATTTAGCTGTTCTCAGGGCCTGCTTGCCCATTCACCAAGGATGCTCCTCCAAACTGATATGTCTGGTAACAGCAGGGAGAGATCACCTGGGCATCTCCTTAGACATATGTGCTCAACAAGGCCCTGCTGGCCAAGCTGAGTCCATAAGCCATCACCCAGGAGCTGTGAAAGGACTTATTCCTGAAGCCAAGATTTCCTTGTGCTGCCTCCACTCCCAGAGATGAAGCTCACCTGTCAGGGAGTTACTGCTAACTAAAGAAACTGCCCACAAAGGGATCACGCCAGTAACATGCTTGGAAAAAAAAACTCAGTTAATCCTCCAGTGCCACCAAACTAGACTTTGAAAAGCTACTCAATCTATTAATAAACAGTGTGGCAGCCCTCCTTGTCTCAAGTGAGCACAAGTGCCAACTAGTTTCCAGGTCAGGCGTTTATGTAGTAATCAGTGACATTTGATATTAGCCAGATTTACCAGGTGTGCTGACCCTGGATCAGGGTCCTTGACAGCAAAGTAGGGACTGGGGTCTCAGACCTTCTGGGTTTGCTGTTAAGCCACTGCTGGGAATAACTTCTTTATTTAGACACCATTAGTTATGCTTGCCTGTTTATTTGCACAGCTGGAGTGGTAAAGATTGAAAGTAAGTGGCAGGCAAATGTCTGACATTGAACATAAGGACCGTGCTTGGTGGTTCATGTTGTACAGAAAGCAGATTTGGCTGTCTTATTTTCTTTAAGACTGTTTTTATGCTTGCTGTTTTTTATTTCAATGTATTTTTCCCTGTCTTGCTATTCCCATAGCTGATCCTGGATAAAAAATGTCAACAAGGAGATTTCAGAATTATGATTCAAAGGATACTAGAAGTCATTCCTTCCCAAAGATCTCTCTCCACATTTTCTCATTGGCCAGAGTAGCCTGTGGATCTCCTAGGAGCCCTGTGAAAATATGTTTCTTCAACAGATGCTGGTGAGGCTGCGGAGAAATAGGAACACTTTTACACCGTTCACAGGAATATAAATTAGTTCAACCATTGTGGAAGACAGTGTGGCGATTCCTCAAAGACCTAGTATCAGAAATACCATTTGACTCAACAATTCCATTACTGGATATACACCCAAAGGAACATAAATCATTCTGTTATAAAGATACATGGACATGTATGTTCATGGCAATACTCTTCCCAATAGCAAAGACAAGGAATCAACCCAGTTGCCCATCAGACTAGATAAAGAAAATGTGGTACATACACATCATGGACTTTTATGCCGCCATAAAAAGGAATGGGATCATGTCCTTTGCAGGGACATGGTTAGAGCTAGAAGCCATTATCCTCAGCAAACTGATGCAGGAACAGAAAACCAAACACCACATGTTCTCACTTATAAGTGGGAGCTGAACAATAAGAACACAGAGACATAGGGAGGGAAACAATACACACTGTGGCCTGTCATAGGGTGAGGGAAGCGACAGCATCAGGAAAAATAGCTAAGGCATGCTGGGTTTAATAAGTGATGGTTAATAAGTGCAGCAAACCACTGCAGCATACATTTACCTATGTAACAAACCTGCACATCCTGCACATGTACCCTGGAACTTAAATATATATATATATATATCTTTCTTTTTGGATTGTTTGTGCTCATAGACACTTCTTCATGGCTTTATAAATTATTGAGAATTATTCTGAAGGAATAGAGGAAAAGGCAGGCATATTTGATTAAAGAACAAAGATTCTGAAAATGTTTAGTTAGCCCTGGGAAGATGGGATTGTTCTCAGAGGCCATCAAATGCTAAAGCAGGGAGCCTGACTTCAGCCAGAACAGCCAGCACAAAACTGCTAGGATCATCCAGCAAAGCACAGACATCAGCCTTTCTGTTTCCTAAGGTCAGCCACGTGACATCTAAACCTTGGCACAGGGAGTGATGCCCTTATAGCAGCAATATCTAGAACTGTGCAGTGTATGCCTGTCACCAGCCATCCAAAGGCTTAGACTAATCTTTTCCAAATATTCTGAAGAGGGTGAGGTCAGTGACCTCGATAGCGTACTTTCACCTAGCACTCTGGAAATGTGGTGAAATGTGAGGATAGGATTTGGCATCCAACCCAAGCCTTTTTGTGGCTGTTTAAATAACTAAGTAAACCTGGACCAAGGTTTGTCAGTTCGTAGGTAAATAGAGATACCCCTTCTCAGGGCTGTTGAAGATTCAGCTGAGATCGTTTGTGTAAACTGCCCAGTACAGTATCTTGGGCATACTAGGCAGTCAGAAAATGCTAATTTCACATTTTACAGAGAAATCCTAGATATTTAATTTTCAAACTCTTATGAAATTATAGCCAGTATAACTTTTATCCTTTAAGACAGAGAGATTAGCTGGGCACGGTGGCTCATGCCTGTAATCCCAGCACTTTGGAAGGCTGAAGTGGGCAGATCACCTGAGGTTTGGAGTTTGAGACCTGATCAACATGGAGAAGCTTGTCTCTACTAAAAACACACAAAAAAAATTTAGCTGAGTATGGTGGCACATACCTGTAATCCCAGCTACTCAGGAGGAGGCTGAGACAGGAGAATCTCGCTTGAACCCGGGAGGCGGAGGTTGCGGTGAGCTGAGATCGCGCCATTGCACTTTAGCCTTGGCAGCAAAAGTGAAACTCCATCTCCAAAAAAAAAAAAAAAAGACAGAGAGATCAATGGTGTTTTAAAATTTTGTTTTGTTTCGTTTTTAATCCATTGGCTTCACATTCTCCTCCTTCCTTTTCATTGTAACCCAGGCCATTCTTGCCAGGTTTACCCCACGATGATTGGTCATTGTTACATAGTAACATACATACATGAACAAAAATCAACCTGCATAAAAGACTGTTGAGTGAGGCGTCCTCTGACTACAGTCCCCACTTGTATTACTGGAGGTAGCCACGGTTAATAGTTTCTTTGGTTTCCTTCTAGTAACTTTTGCCGCATGTGAACACATATTTATCTTGTTCATTTCATACATGAAAGCAACCATACGTACTCTTTTGCACCTTGCTTTTTGTTGTGGAGTTTATATAAAATTCACATTGAGTGATACAAAGACAGATTATTTGGAAGGTCTTTGAGAGCATTGTTGGTCCAATGCAAAACATGAATTTGTTTAAGAATCTAGGGCTTGAGCACCTTTAAAACTGCAAGGGATTTAATTATGTTCCTTTGGCTTCTAGTCTGATTCCCCCCGGAAGACCTTCTGGGTTAATTATGGGTCCCAGGGACACTTGGCAGACACAGCTGCTGCGTTGCTGTTCTACAGAGGTAATTAATCACCCTGCCTGAATCAGGAGCAAATGCTTTATTCTTTGTCCTCATTACCAATAGTTTTTGGAGAAGGAAAATTTTTGAACAAAATGGAACCACGTATGATTCCTTTTAGAATATACAGCAGGTGAAAAGAAAGGTGTTTACATACTGGGCTTATTACTATACAGTAGAGAAAACTGTGTGTGTGTGTGTATGTGTGTGTGTGTGTGTGTGTGTGTGTGTGTGTGTGTGTATCTATGGAGAGAGTAGTAAATCACTCTTTGGGGCTGGCTGCTGAATTTGGAAGTTTTATTTGAAGGGACACTCTGCATACTTATTTCTCCACCTTCTAGTTAGTTACCTGCCATTTTTAATATTACAAAATCCTAGCTTAAAGAGACGTTAGTGGCATCATCTCCTTCCTTCCTTTCTTTCCTTTTCTTCCTTTTCTTTTTTCTTTTTCTTTCCTCGTCTCCTTTCCTTCTTCCTTCCCTCCCTCCCTCCCTCCGTCCTTCCTTCCCTCCTTCCCTCCCTCCCTCCCTCCGTCCTTCCTTCCCTCCTTCCCTCCCTCCCTCCTTCCTTGCCTTCCTTCCTCTCTCTCTCTCTTCCTTTCCTTTCTTCTCTCTCTTTCTCCCTTCCTTCTCTCCCCTCTCCTCCCCTCCCCTTTCCTCCCCTCCCCCCCCTCCCCTCCCCTCCCCTCCCCTGCCTTCCCCTCCCCTGCCCTCCCCTATTCTCTACTCCCCTCCTCTTCCCTTTCATTTCAACAGGGTCTTGCTCTGTCACTCAGGCTGGAATGCCATAACCTGACTTCAGCCTCAGCCTCCCAGGCTTAAGCGATCTTCCTGCCTCAGCCTCTTGAGTAGCTGGGACTATAGATGTACACCACCACACCTAGCTATTTTTTTATTTTTTTGTAGAGATGGGGTTTCGCCATATTACCCAGGCTGATCTTGAACTCTTGGGCTCAGGTGATCCACCCGCCTCAGCCTCCCAAAGTGCTGGGATTACAGGCATGAGCCACCATGCCCCACCTGGTCAACTATTTCAATGAGTAATTTCACCTATTTACTTATTTGGAGGCAGTTTTGTCCTCTCAGGGGACATTTGACAATGTCTGAAGATGTTTTTGTTTATCACAAGTGGGAGAGGGGTGCTACTGGCATCTACTGGGTGGAGGCTACCCTACAATGCACAAGATAGACCCCAAAACAAGAAATTATCTGGCCCAGAATGTCAAAAGTGCTGAAATTGAAGAATCCTAGCTGATAGGTTAGTCCAGTGCTCTCCTTACATGATTTCAGTCTAATTAGTTTTGTATTTGGGTGATGGACAGGAATGACCACCAAGTAATTTATTATAATGCTGAAATATTTCCTAAGACCATGGACTTCCCTTCCAGCTGTAAGATTCTCAGAATTTCTTCTTACGAGTAGAACCAAAGACATCATCACAGAGCAGTTAACTTGCTCCTAACAAATGGTATTGGTAAAGTTAGTTCACTGGTGAATCATTCACAGAGGGGACCTGTATTGCTGTAGTTTCCTCAGCCCCAGGCAGTACTAGGGGCTCAGTAGACGCTAGTTAAATGAATGAATGAATGAATGAAATACAATGATGCTTTGGCATCAGTGGGATGGACTTCCTGCAGTGATCTGAGCAGAAATTTGGCACACATGTACACTTGGCTTTATGGTAAATATAACTTCCATGTCAGCTCTGTGTTCATGTGGTAACTCTCACTAATGGAGCTCACTGTTTCTCCTGTATTTTCCTGCTCTTCTGTTTTTCCTTTTTAATAGTTCCAGGCAGTGCAAGCAGTTAAAGTAAAATTTATACATACTTGGCATCTGCAGAAGCAGCTAGGATGAACTCAGTGTTGAAGACCTGTGCTTAACCTCTCAGAGCATTACTTGTTTTGGAGTTTTAAAGGATTCACTTTTCTCTTGGATTCCCAAATCTTTGGTGGTATCATTTAGACCAGATGATTTTAACTTGAAAAGTTTACTGATCTTAACAGTTAGTATGTATGTTCAGATGAGGTACATCAGTTGAAAGAAAAATTATTACCCTTAAGAAAACATCCCTTGTAAGTTCAGGAGATAGTGGTCCCCACATAAGTTAAATCAGAGGAAAAGTTTTACCTTGATACCCATTTTCTTTTTTTTTTTTAATTTATTTTATTGCATTTTAGGTTTTGGGGTACATGTGAAGAACATGCAAGATTGTTGTATAGGTACACACGTGACAGTGTGATTTGCTGCCTTCCTCCCCATCACCTATATCTGGCATTTCTCCCCATGCTATCTCTCCCCAACTCCCCACCCCCACTGTCCCTCCCCCGTTTCCCCCCAACACACCCAAGTGTGTAGTGCTCCCCTCCCTGTGTCCATGTGTTCTCATTGTTCAACACCCGCCTATGAGTGAGAACATGCGGTGTTTGATCTTCTGCTCTTGTGTCAGTTTGCAGAGAATGATGCTTTCCAGGTTCATCCATGTCCCTACAAAGGACACAAACTCATTATTTTTGATGGCTGCATAATATTCCATGGTGTATATGTGCCACATTTTCCCTGTCCAGTCTATCATCGATGGGCGTTTGGGTTGGTTCCAGGTCTTTGCTATTGTAAACAGTGCTGCAGTGAACATTCGTGTGCATGTGTCCTTATAATAGAACGATTTATAATCCTTTGGATATATACCCAGTAACAGGATTGCTGGGTCAAATGGAATTTCTATTTCTACGTCCTTGAGGAATCGCTGCACTGTCTTCCACAATGGTTGAACTAATTTACACTCCCACCAACAGTGTAAAAGTGTTCCTATTTCTCCACATCCTCTCCAGCATCTGTTGTCTCTAGATTTTTCTTTTTTTCTCTTTGAGGCTCATGGTGAAGAGATCGTGTGTGTGTGTGTGTGTGTGTGTGTGTGTGTGTGTGTGTGTCTGTGTGTGTGTGCGTTTCTCTACTGATTTGAGAATGTATGCATCTACCTACCTTACCTAGCTAACGTAGCAGAATAATGACAACCAGAGCTGCAGAAACACTGGCCACAAAAGATAGAATTTTCCTTACATGGAGGAACATGCCAGATAAAGCTTCTGTATTTTTTCTACTTCTTATCGCATAGGTACTTCCCTGGCCTAGAGGACTTCAGATCATTGTCTGAGACATAAAATGTCGACTCTTGGGATGGGTGGAAAATGTATTTCTCATAGTGCCAGAGAGGTTTCCTTCCCTATTCTCACAATATCATTTTGTGGAAACACTTGTTTATTTGGGTTGGCAAACAGCAGGAGAAGGTAGGGACAGACAGAATTTCTGCAGCCTGGATCCCTGTGATGGCCTAGTGAAATGTGATTGCCTTGACTTGTATCCCTAACTCTTAGGATGAATGTCAAGGGCAGTGTATAATATGTTGATATTATTTAGTTTTATTTCCATGTTATACTTCTAGTAACATTTTCCTTATGCAAATGAAATAATTCTTGCAAGTGAAAGTATAATATTTGATTGAAAATGAAAAATCGGTGTTCAGAAGATTTTTTTTTTTAGATACATGTACTTCAATTTTTAACTTTAGCCAAGTGCTCTATGTATTAAATACATTACTATATGTTTCTTATGAAAAGTCACGGTGAGTGCTGAGGTCAGGAAGAACGTTCTTGGCCTCCTTGAACTGCCTGCTGGTCCCCTCTGCACCTTCTTTTTCTTGGTGACCTGACTTTGCGTGTGAGCAGCTAGGCAGCTTTACCTACTGTGCCAAGGGAGGGTAATCTGAGCGGCAACATTAGCCTAGATTGCTTATCAGGGAGGAGGCATTGTTAGGAAATACGTGTCTTTTAAGGAGTGTAATTTGTTCTTACTAGGGAAAGAGCAGAAGATTCCCAAACTTCCAGGTTTGTTCTTTTCTAGCGACTGATTTTAGTTGGAAAGAATTGAAGGAAAGGGCTCGGATACTGATCTTAGGTGTGTTTGCAAAAATTAATGGTGTTTGGCTAGCTAATTAGGAGGAAAGGGCAACATTCCCTAGCAGAGAAACTAAGATGACTGGAATTTTCATTCTTGGCTCGCTCTTCTAATTCCCTTGGCCCTTAGCCTGCCTGGGAAATCTCTTTGCCTCTTTTCCCTGCATCAAAGAAGAAACTCTGTGCTTACATGAAAGCTAATGAGTTTATTAAGGATAATATAATATTAAATATGAGTAACTTTCCAACATGTTGAAATTTTTGATGTAGTTTCTGCTTTGATTTGAGGGGTTTTCTTTTCTTCCTTTTTTTTTTCTTCTCGCCTTTCTTTAAGAGTGCTTAGAAGTTGGCATTGGAGTCACGCTTGCCTTCATGGTGTAATAAGGAGGTAGAATGGCACAAGGGAGAGAAGAAGGAAGACCGAGAAGGATAATCAGAAGTTGATTTTTTAAAAAAATAACAATCCCTCTTCTAGATACATTATAAGAATAGATGTAGGGTCAGTTTATTCACTTCTTACTATAGCAACTGCAAAATTGTCTTCTAGACGCTTTCTCTTAGTTTTTTGAATCTGCGGTTTATGGAACATAATCTGCTATTGACTTCTGTGCAAGCTGCTTGAAACCAAACCAAACCCAATCCCTCTGAGTGTATGTATTATCCCAAGGTAAACAGATGGGCGTTTTGCATTCCTCTGTGGAGTTTGCCTGCTCGGGTTACAGGTTAAAGACCAGCCCAGCATGGGTAGCACATGGGTATTGGACACATCCAGCGCTGATTGGGGAATCTGTTGGTAACCTCAGTCGCAATGACATCGCATGCTCAGAGTTCCCCAGTCTTTCTCAAGTGCGGCTTTCAACTTAAGATGTCAGGATCACTGGCTTCTTTCAGAGCTACTGATTGACAGCCCCTTTTTAAATGGCTGTGTTTGGCTGGTGACCCAGAAGTGCCATGGCTGAAAAAGCCCTACCCTTCGTGTCCGTAGACCTGAGCTCTGCTCTCAATTTGATTAGCTGCCTGATCTGCTGCAAGTCACTTGACCTCCGTGAACTTTAGTTTTCTCATCTGTAAAATGAGATGTTCAGTCCGAGGTCCCCGGTGAATGATTTCATGATCTAAATGAAGTTAATTAAAAAACCTGTTCCAGCCCTGCGATTAATAAACAGGAAGAGAAGGTACTCAATGCCAGGCTATAAACAACATAGAAGGGCCACTTCAGAGAGTGTTCTTCTGGGAAGGACATTCACCAAAGTGAAATATTTGTGAGGGCTGATTATTTTCATTGCTGTTTCTCTTTAGGTATTTCTGGGAGATGATTTTCAAGCCCAAGTTGGTGTGTAGACCCTGTGAATTCAACCCCTTTCCCGGTGCAGAATGCAGTTAACACAGACAGGGCTGGAGTCAGCTTCCCGTTTTTGTCTCACGTGGTTCCCCCTTCGTTGCCACTCAATCTGTTGTGTAACTTTTTTGAGTAAGGAGGCACGATGTTGTCTGCAACTGTGATATTTAGCTCTTACTATTGTTTGCATTTAGAGAAAGATATATGTGAATTCCTCTCTGTTTTTATTATTCTCTAACTGAAGGGAGTGAAGTGTTTTTTAGGCTGCCTCCTGATGGGAAACAACCCTACTGAATGAAATTGGCTGACTGAAATGGGGGAGCAGCCCGTAACTCCCTGAAAGTCCTTTCGTGTTGCTAAAAAAAGATCAACACAAATGAAAATGTTATGCTTTCTCTAAGTAAATATCGGTGGTAGGAAATGGGAGGTTCGAAGCCTTTTTATTCCCTTCACTGGGTAAGAAAAACATGGAGGGATAGCTTCTGGGCAATCCCTGGTTTTGATTTTCCCTTTCTCTTCATCTTGCTCTTCGTTTTGATTTCTCTGGGATGCAGAGTTTATTGTCGGATTGTACTATTGTGAACTTACAACCCATATTGTTTGCCTCCCCAGCTCCACTGTCTCTTAGGGACATATCTCCCCGTGAATGCAAGAATTGTATGAATAGTGGGATCTTGGCCATTCCATTTATCCTGGTTCCAGAGCAAAGGCCTCCCTTCTGCTCTTCTGCTATCCTTGTTACCTGTGCCCAGTATTGTCCTGTCCTGCCCTAGGAAGAGGACAATATGATAGCAGTTGACTTCCTTCTTCCCCGGTGTTTTCTTGTACCAGGACAACG
Source organism: Cebus imitator (assembly GCF_001604975.1). NCBI lineage: Eukaryota > Metazoa > Chordata > Mammalia > Primates > Cebidae > Cebus > Cebus imitator. Next base: position 2,461,344 of record NW_016107476.1, read on the forward strand.
TCTCCTTAGCTGCTCTTCTCTTCCTTATTAAATCATGAATCACATATCAAGATATTTTGCCCAGCTATGTTATGGAAAGAACTGGGCAAGAATATGTGTGTTCTTTCTTTCTTTCTTTTTCTTTTTAGAGACAGGGTCTTGCTGTGTCTCTCAGGCTGGAGTGCAATGGTGTCATCATCGCTACTGCAACCTTGAACTCCTGGGTTCAAAGGATCCTCCTGTCTTCGTCCTGAGTAGCTGGGACTACACGTGTGAGCCACTGTGCCTGGCCATGAAGATGTATATTTCATTAATGGATGGACCTCTAGGTCCAGGCAATCCATTGTCCTACAGTTTTATTTGTAATTGATAAGAAGTAATTATAGAAAATCATTGACAATTTTGCTGAGCAGGTTCAACATTACTCAAAAAAAAAACAAAAAACCCAAATATTCCCATGTCATAGATGATTTTGTACCAGGGTTGTTTTGCATACCACTGAGAGTTTTCACTAGTAGCTTCAGACTGGGCACTGTCATCTGATTCTTCCATCCACTTAGCATGCACATCTCCCAATATCGTGATAATGAAGTGGAAAACCAAACCAAGAAAGGCAGAATGACTTCAGGGAGCCGGGTACATAAAAGGTGACCTTGGATAAATACAGCTAATCTGAATGGGGGTAGCCCATAATAGGCTGTTGTCTTTTTTGTTCCTAAATTTCTTTTTATGCATTTATTATATGGCTTGAAAACCATCTTTTATCTCTACATTGTAATTTTTAGGTCTTGTGAAGGAACTACTATGGCTTTTAATTATAGCATTAATGTGCTTTTTTTTTTTAAATGGAGTTTTCCTCTGTCACCCAGGCTGGAGTGCAGTGGCGCCATCTTGGTTCATGGAAGCCTCTGCCTCCTGGGTTCCAGTGATTCTCCTGCCTCAGCCTCACGAGTAGCTGGGGATTACAGGCATCCACCACCATGTCTGGCTGATTTTTGTATTTTTAGTAGAGATGAGGTTTCACCATGTTAGCCAGACTGGTCTTGAACTCCTGACCTCAACTGATCCAACCACGTTGACCTCCTGAAGTGCTGGGATTACAGGAGTGAGCCACCGAGCCCAGCCATTAATGTACTTTGTAAGGAAAACCTTTTCCCTGTCATCCTGGAGAACCATAAGCAGGATATGCTGAATATTTTCCACATGCTCCTCTGAGCCCACTCTCCACCCTTTGTCCTCCTCTGTGCTCCTGGAGACTAACACCGATGGCTACAGCTATGGCTCCCTTGACTTCTGCTTCAAGTTGGGTCCAGTTTATGTGGGGAGGCACTTAGCAGGATATCTGAGGATGGGAGAAAAATGTGATTGGGGTATTTATTCCCTGGACTCCTTACCCACCAGCTCACCATTGGTTGTCTCTCTATGAAAGGCCACAGGTCCTGACAAGCCCCCCTCCCTCTCCACTCGGCTTCAGGTTCTAGCATTGACTCCACCCCTTACCTCTTTAGGCCTAGGGATAGCAACAGCTCCCCTCTGTTGCTGTCTCAGGGTAGTGCATACCCCTCGTGGGTTTACCTGACCACACCTTTGTAAATATCCCCTTTGTTAAACCTTTTTCAAATTCTCCAGTTTGATTGTAACATCTGTCGCCTGCCAAGATCCTGGCTGATATGCAGGTCTAGCGTGGGGGCTGGCACTCCTGGAGTGGTATCTGTGACTGTGAGATTTGGGTCTATCATAAGCTTTGCACTTGGCTTCTCAATGGTCTTAGCACTGTCACCATGGAAACTGAACATCAAAAGACAAGGGAAGGTTATGGATGAAAAAGCTCTAAGACATACCCAGTACCCTATAAAAGCCATTGTATAGCAACAGGAGGGCTCATGGTAAGTTGAAGTGGGATGACTGCAGACAAACAGCAAAAGAAATTGATGCAAACCCCTAGTGACATCGAATTTCTAATGGGAGCCTGGAAAGCCGAAGCCATTCCTTCCTTACGTGTAACAACCAGAAATAAGATGACTTTTGCTACTTTTGTTCTTGTGATTGATAGCAGAAAATATAGATCCTCAGATGGAGACATAAGACATATAGGGGCAACAGAGTCTTCAAAAGAGGAAGCATATCCTGAACATTGTCCTAGTCATGGAGTGGCCTTCTTAGGCCCACATGTAAATCGGCATGAGCTTATAGGTCATCTTTGAGTGGGGCCCATCAGATGTCTTCGGGATTTTGGAATATGTGAGGGGTGACCAAATGCTCCACAGCCTTGCCTTTTCTACTGATACAATGTAACACAAATACTCAGTGTGCAAATAGGGTCCCTTGAGTTTCTTTCCGGAAAGCCAAAGTATGTGTTCCATGAAGATTGCATTATTTTATTTTTAGTTTTTGAAACACAGTTTGCTCTGTCACCCAGGCTGAAGTGCAGTGGCACAATCATAGCTCACTGCAGCCTTGACCTCCTGGGCTCAAGCAATCCTCCCACCTCAGCCTCCCAAGTAGCTGGGACTACAGGTACAAGCCACCAAGCTCAGCTAATTTTTGTACTTTTAGTAGAGATGGGTGATATGGTTTGGCTGTGTTCCCACTCAAATCTCATCTTGAATTGTAGCTCCCATAATTTGCACATGTTGTGGGAGGGACCTGGTGGGAGATAATTGAATTGTGGGGGTGGTTTCCTCCATCCTGTTCTCGTGGTAGTGAATAAGTCTCATGAAATCTGATGGTTTTACAAGGGCTTTCCCCTTTCACTTGGCTCTCATTTTCTCTTGCCTGCCACTGTATAAGACATCCCTTGCCCTACTGCCATGATTGTGAGGCTTCCCCAGCCATGTGGAACTGTGAGTCAATTAAACCTCTTTCCTTTATAAATTATGCGGTCTTGGATATGTCTGTATTAGCAGTGTGAGAACAGACTGATACAACGGGATTTCACCACATTGCTGAGGCTGGTGAAGATTGCATTATAATACAATTCTGATAGTTGCCAGAGCCCTACTGAGTCACTGTAACTCTGGATCTGTTGGGCAATTGAGCTCTAAAAGAAGTAGATAGAAAGTCCAGTGGAAATTTTTGACTTGAGGAACCATTCACTTCAGCGAATAGGAGATTTAGTGGCATGACAACTTGCCCAAATAAATATGTGTGTGTACACATGTGTGCACATGGGGGATGCTGGTATATGTAGTTATTATCACAGATTAGGGGGAAGTCAAGGTTTTATGGACCCTGAACCTTATGTCAGTTTGAGAGTCCTGTTTAGGAAAAAGCATAAGATATTATGAACACAGAGTTAGATATCAAAGTGAATATTTATTTAGGAAGGGGAAAAAGGTCACAACAAATGACAAGATTTCAAAAGTGGTAATTCCCAAATATTATAAAGTACAGAAAAATAACAGGCAGCTGATTAATAAACATATTCTGATCTACCTGTACAATATTTTCCCTCTTACATTTTTGACAGCATATTGCTTGATGGCCTCTTCATATGACAGTAACTTTGTAGTGTTTTCTATGTAGAGAAAGCCTTTCATCTTTCTTCTAGTATAGTTTATTGAAATTTATCTTTTCTTTTTGGTAGCTGGTTTACATAAAAGAATCTCATATACAGATGTAGTCACTGCTATAGTTTTAGGTCAAAAAATACAGGAATTTTGATCATCTCCATTTCACATAGTGGCCATTAAAATGTATATGGTGTGGCTCACGCCTGTAATCCCAGCACTTTGGGAGGCCGAGGCGGGTGGATCACGAGGTCAAGAGATCGAGACCATCCTGGTCAACACGGTGAAACCCCGTCTCTACTAA
>NW_016107476.1:2465291-2483538 GCF_001604975.1 Cebus imitator
AAAAAAAAAAAAAAATAATAAATGTATATGGTACATTTACAATTATATCTGTTTCCTTATTAAGCATATTTATGACAGGAGAGAACTTCCATTTTGTTGAAACTTCCATGTTGATGAAAACAGGAGCCTCTGCTCCTAATATTACAGGTCTGATGGCTGGAAGACTTTTCTATAAACCAGCTTTCTGCTTTATAAGATTCAAACCTTGTTTCTCTTCCACTACGTAACTCACTCCAGTGTTGGGTGCTAAGGAACACATTCCTATCATGACATGGCTTCTGGTCTTGCATTTCCGTATCATGACTCTAGATGAGTCACCATAGTAAATAGTTAAAGTTTCTGGAAATCATTTCCACACTTTGCAGTAAAAGCTAATGGAAACTTAACTATGCAGGGAAGTGACCGTGAACCCATCCATACAGTCCCTGAAACTCCAAACTAAATATAGCCCTAACTCAACCTCCCATTAGCCAAATTCTTAAAAAATACTCTCAAAAAGTACAAATACCAGTGCCATTCCAATGCTGACCTGCAAGAGCGGAGGTCGGAATGGAAAGATGTTAGTCTTAAAAGATTGTGATTAAAATATCACTTTTTGGTACAGATTTTACAGACCTATGGACAAGTGAATAAAGACACGGCCTTTGAAGGACGCCCCTGAAGCTGAAGCATGATTAACTTTGTGGGAAGTTTATCAAGCATTAAAAAACTGACCCCAGATTTTGTCACCTAGAATTGACTGTTATGATACACAGATTTTATTATTTCATTTGGTTATTTTTTATCCTCTTTCTTTCCTCTTTCTAAACTTTCCTTTTTTCCCCCAAAGAAGGAGAATGACAGCCCCTTTTAAAATTACTCAGTTCATTTACTTACCTTTTGTTCTCTTCTTCTTCTCCACATTTTTTTCCCTCTACCCCCTCTTGCTCCTTTCTTTTGCTAGAAATAACACAACTTAGTTTCATGGGTGTCGTGTCTACCTCCAGTTACCAACACCGTGTGGTTTTGGGGTCCCATGGAAGGAAGGTCCCGGTTCCCTTCTCCCTGCTTGGCAAGGAGTATGAATGAAGGGACAGGGACCCTCCTTTTTCTGTGGCAGAAGGAGCCTGGAGAGGACTGGAGGAAACTCTTTCAGGGAAACAGTGGCTGTTTTTGTTAGGCCAAGAGACTCGTGATGTCTTTCGGAGGGTGTAGCTGAATTACATCATAATTACGACCTTGGAATGGTCCCTGTGGAGGTCTTTTTGTTTTAGAATGTACCAGAAGCTGGGTCACTTTGTCAGAGGTAACTCTGCATGCATTTCATGCTTGCCATCATTCTCATGGGGACTCCTTTTTTGATCACCCTTTCCTTAGTGACTAAGGTTGGTTTTAACAAGGTTTCCATCACCAAGACTGTTGAGTTGAACCTGCTTTGTCTGCATCACCACATGTAAACAAATAAAGACCTGCCACCATGACAGGCTTTGAAAAACAGCAGTTAGCATAAAGGCTAAGTACAAAATTGAAAAGTGTTGGTAATTAGTTTTTGTTTGTTTGTTTTTTGAGATGGAGTTTCCCTCTCATCGCCCAGGCTGGAGTGCAATGGCATGATCTCTACTCACTGCAACCTCTGCCTCCCAGGTTCAAGCGATTCTCCTACCTCAGCCTCCCAAGTAGCTGGGATTACAGATGCAAGCCACCACACCTGACTATTTTGTATTTTTAGTAGAGATGGAGTTTCACCTTGTTGACCAGGCTGGTCTTGAACTCCTGACTTCAGGACATCTGCCCACCTTGGCCTCCCAAAGTGCTGGGATTACAAGCGTGAGCCACCATGATCAGCCGGTAATTAGTTTTTTATGACTAGTATTCAGGAAACCAGGGGCAGTGGGATTGGTGGTTTAGCAAATTTGTCATTAAAACAAAACTGGGCCAGGCCTGGTGGCTCACCCCTATGATCCCAGCACTTTGGGAGACCAAGGCAGGCAGATCATTTGAGGTCAGCAGTTTAAGACCAGCCTGGCCAACATGGTGAAACCCCATCTCTACTAAAAATTTTAAAATTAGCTGGGTATGGTGGTACGTGTCTGTAGTCCCAGCTACTCAGGAGGGTGAGGCTAGAGAATCACTTGAACCTGGGAAGTGGAGATTGCAGTGATTTGGGATTCCACCACTGCACTCCATCTTGGGTAACAGTGTGTGACTCCATAAAAAAAAAAAAAAAAAAACCAAAAACTGAACCCTCACTGGAGAACTTTGGGATATGATAGTCTCTAATTGCATTGTACATATGGTAGTCACTCACGACATGTGGTCATTGAGCATGTTTGAAATGACTGTATTTTTTATATATTAGGTTAAATAAAAATCTTAAAATTAATTTTACCTGTTTCCTTTTACCTTTTTAATGGAGTTACTAGAAAAATTTAAGTTACATGTATGTGTCACATTTTATTTCCAGTGACGGTGCTGGTCTGTAATACACCATTCTGTGGGCCTGAAAGCATATTAATGCTACCTTAAAGGCTTCCTGGAAGTTTAGGGAGAGGTCGTTTTGGTTTTCCGTAGGACTGGGCAGGGCTTAATTTTTTTTTTAAGGTAGAACAAAACTGGAACTTAATGTATTACAGTAGCAGGGCCGTTCTCATTATAAGGAATGAGAGTTAGGGTTATGAAACCTCTTGGGGGACGTAACAAGTCAAACAACAAAATAAGTTCTCAGCTTTTAGGAAAATATTGCCCTGAAAGGTTATCTCTTGTAACCCTGCTTCCACAGATTATAATTCAGCAGTTGCTGTGGATGTGTTTAGCCTCAGGCTTCATTACATTGGTGTGGAGAGAGAAAAATAGGTAGTTCTGTCTCCTCCTTCAGACTTTTTTTTTTTTTTTTTTTTTTTAAAAAATCTTTTTTTTTTTTTTTTTTTTTTTTTTTTTTTGAGACGGAGTTTCGCTCTTGTTACCCAGGCTGGAGTGCAATGGCGCGATCTCGGCTCACCGCAACCTCCGTCTCCTGAGTTCAGGCAATTCTCCTGCCTCAGCCTCCTGAGTAGCTGGGATTACAGGCACGCGCCACCATGCCCAGCTAATCTCCTTCAGACTTTTAAATCATACATGGCATCCGCCTCCAGGGAAAAAAAATTGGGGTTGGGATTTATAGTTGTTTATCATTTGTGCTTCCAGCATATGGACTGTGCATTAATTTGTTTCTCAGGGTCAATTTTGGTATCATCATTGCCAGTGGACATTTCTGAGAATAACTCGTAGTTTAGGATTTATTTACTGACAAGGGCACCCCACAAAACTTTGACAATCAGCTGATGACTGAGCTGGTAGTACTCTTGCTAATTCAGTATTGTTTATGTAACTTTGACGATAAAATGAACCTCGTAAAGGAATGCTCTGGAGTCTGTCCTAGAAAGAGGACTTGTGCCTAAATCAGTTGAACTCCCAAAGCTTTCCCTACTCTTGGCCTTTGCTGTACTTTTTTGTATGTAGTTTTCCCTTCTCCTTCTCTAATTATATACTACTGTTTTCAACACAGCAGATACTTAACAGATGCTTTTTGCATGGTTGTCAGATAAGCATTGATCCAGTTCTTAACTGTAAGAATGATGATTGCCTTCTTTCCGAGGTTTCAGGGCAAACCTGACCTCTTGCCTATTTGTCTTGGGAATGAATTCGGTGAAATGTATTAACAAGTAATTTGATCCATCCTCCCACTTTGCTACCACACCCTGTCCTTGCACTGTGTGTAGTCTTTTGCACATAAAACAGGACACATCATAAAATTTCCGATGTTTTTGTCATGATTTTCTCTATTGAAGTTGCCTATGTAATGAAAATATCTTACATAACTTCCTTTGGAAGATATGGATACATTTTCTTAACCTTTTCTGCTTTGGCATTGCACTGCATTTTAGAGAGATTCCTTTAGTTTTTGTGCCTATCATGGTGCCCAGCCTTTCTCACCAAGGGTCTGAGTAGATTTTTGTTGAATGAATGACTTCTTGTATTTTCTATCAGTCTCCTATTTGCCCATCCCCAAACCATCTCCATTTCCAGTTTCCTTCATCCTTACTCATTATGTCCAGCCTCCGCAAACAGTGGTTTTCAGAACATCCCTTCCAGGTTCCACTGTTGGAGGTCTTTGCCTTGTCCTCCTCATGTGCCTCCTGCCCACTGGTGACCCATCCCCTCATGAGCCATGGCAAGATTCCCATGGGTGCTCATGTTTCACTTTAGGATATGGGATGATGCCCAACAACTATTGTGGGATTTGTATCCTAAACTCAAATCTTTATCAGTAAACTTTATTTTAGTAACTGCTTTAAAACATGGCTCACACCAGTTGGTTCTAATCAAGTCAGAATTCTTCCGACTTGCTGTGTTTCAGCATTTAAAAATGTCCTGTGCTCTTCCCTAGAAGTCTTAAATATCCTAATATCTAAGATAGTTTAAGTACACTTTTACCGGGGATTGGGGCATGAACAGATACTTCTCAGGCCGCTCGTGGAGCTGACTCTTGTGCTTAGTCTAAAAACTAGACCTGATGCAAATGAGAAAAAAAAAAGAGAGAACTCAAACTTCCCTTTCTTAAAACTCACTGTGTCAAGGCACAGCCATGGGTTTGGAAATTTGGGGCATGACTACCCAATCCTTTGAAAATGTCTTAAGACTGGTACACATGAAGGGAATTCTAAAGCAGTGTTTCTTCTTAAGCTGATGAACTATTCATGAGTTTGTCTTTGAGAATCAGAATGCACTGAAGTTGGGCTTGATGCCTTATTAGAGTCAATGATTCACTAAATCTTCATCCTTGGAAACAATCTGTGGATTCTCTTTGTAGCAATATCCTATTAACAGAGAGGACTTTCACATTCCCATGCATGCCAGAGAAAAGACCTTGGACTCCACAGCCTCTGAGGAAGGGAGAGACATTTGCTCTGCCCATTTTTTTCTTCTTTCCCCACTGCCTTATAATGACCAAGGGCAGGCTTTGGCTGTGAATCACTTTATAGAAAGTGATATGAAGCATAAATGACCTATAACCAATTTAAGGAAAGCTTGAAGCTGGGCACTGGGAAATCTCTGCCAATATGTAATACTCGTACTAAATTCTGGCTTAGTACCCAGCCAAAACAGATTTATAGATAATCCCCATTTATGAAAACATTCTACTGAGAAGCACTGTGCAGTTACTTTTTAATAGCTTATCTGATAATAATTTAGACTCTTGTTATTCTAAGATACCTCACAGATGTAACGAGAAAGAGAGAGAGAGAGAGAGAGAGAGAGAGAATGTGTGTATATGTGAGAGGGAGAGGGATTGTTCGAGTCACTAACTAGAAAAGCCTAATCACAGAAATGCCAAATAAATTATGCTAGCAGGTGGCCACTGACTTTAGACATAGGTTCTCCGTATTATTCAAAAGTCAGTCCTTGCTGATCTAACCACACCAATGAAAAGAAAATAAAGAAAATAAAAAGTGATTCATGTTTCATGAAAGCATAATTCCAATATATTTATTTCGGGCACTCCTGGGCATGTCAGTTTACACTTTGTATATTATTTCCACAAAGAGAATCCACACATTTTCCAGGGATAAATATTTAGTGAGTCCATTGACTCTGAAAAGGAGTCAAGTGTAGTGAGAAACCTGAATATTTCCTGTAAGGAACTGATTCTCCAGTAGAGGGTGGTAGTGTTCCACACCCCCAGCCTGTATCTGCAACCCTTCCTGGCTCTGTTCAGATGAAAGAACTGATACATGATTTTAATTGAATATCTTATTCTCACAGTACATAATGTAAACAAAGACCAAATTCAATGAACATTTATAGAGGGCGTCATGTGTGAAGCACAGATCAGGTACATTGGAGGCATTGAAGATGACTGAATGCTGACCTCCCTATGTGTTCCTGAAGGCAGTGCCCCTTGCAGTCTTTAAGAGAATGGGCTGAAGAGGTGGGCACCTTGTCCTGGAATGCTGGTGCTGCCACTGTAGGTGAAGTAATCTTAGGGGAAGTTATTTCATCTTTTTCAGCCTCTGGTTTCCCATCTGTAAAATGGGCACAATTATATCTACCACTTACTTCACCTCTACTAAACTGAAGACAGGGACCTGCGGGATGGCACACACACAGACAAGTACTCCTGTAGACAAACATGCCACAGTCAAGATTAGATAAGCTGCTGTGGCAGCAGAGAGTAGGGTGATGCATTTGGTCTAGTAATTAGAAGGGATTCAAGGAAAAAGTAAGCTTTGAGCTGAGTGTTGAAGGTAATTAAAGTTCTTTTGATCTGTGGGTGGAAAGGATGTCTGTAAGAGTATGAAGGACATTCCAAACTGAAGGGACATAGATAATTTCATTTTGTTTATTTATATCTAAGGCTATTATTTTATATGTATGTAAAACTCATAGTATTTCACAAAGGCTATTCCATGTATCCAAAATATTGTTTTATTCAGCAAAAATTATATGTAGCATAGAATTCTCCTATTAAGAGGTTTGCAAATGTCTGAGTTAATTCATCTAGGTACTCCCAAAGTTTATGTATTTAAAAGCAACAAGGGTTTCTAATATGCTTTCTATTTGAAAACATAGACAAATAAAATAATTATTTAAATATTTTTCTTTTTAAGAACAAATGGTTTGAGAGCTTCTGCATGTCTAGTGAGGGAAAGCATATTATGATTGGTGGAGTTGATTTATTATTTATATGAATAATTCTAGCTATGGTGTGTTATATCATTAAAAATTTTTTTTGTTATTACTTACATATTGTTCAGTGTATAGTTATGACAGACCAGTGATTAATGACAAGAAATTTAAAAAACACTGATGTTAAGATACAAATGAATCACTTTCATCGTTTAAATTATTTTAATTCTGCAAATTCTTATTCTCCAGTTGCTCTTCTCCAGATTTGTTAAGCTTCATATATCTCATTAAAATTCTGTAACTCACTGGAATATCTATGGTATTTTAAAAACCAAAGTTTTTTAAAGATCATATATTGATTTTTTGGTTATTAGCAATATAGACTTCTTTCACTTGCAATGTGGTATTTAGAGAGAAAAGATTTGAAAATAGACAAATGAAATCTTATTTTTTAGCTTACTATTCATAAAAAATTAAAGAATGAAAATCAGCCAGCTGAATTTTTTAAGCTCAAAGTATTAGAATTCTAAACATCTGGTCATGTTGTTGTAATGCAGAGTTAAAATTCAGTGTACATTTTTTTTTTTTACTTTGCATATGTTTGAATATTTCCATAATAAAAAATAAACAAAAGAGTATAATGAACCTCACGTACCCATCACCCAGCTTCAACACTCTGCCATTCTTATTTTATCTAAATTTCTATACCCTCTCTTATTTTTAACAATTGTTTTTAAGGCATAATTGACATACATTGAAATATACAAATCTTGGCTATGGAAGTTTCACAGACAGATAGATCTATGTCACCCATAGACCTCTATCACAATATCAAATATTTTCATATCTCCAGAAATTCTCTTGTGTTCCTTGTCAGTGAATCCTCTTACTCCCAGACAAGCATGGTCCTAATTAGATTTCCCTGTTCTAGAACTTCACATAAATGGACTCATGTACTATGCACTGTTTTGTGTGAGGCTTTTTCCGCTCAGTGTCAGGTCTGTGTGATGCCTCCATTTCGTTGTTGAGCAGTTCATTACTTTTTATTGCTGAGTAATATTCCATTATATAGGTATATCACAATTTTATTATCCATTCTATCAATGGACACCCATGTTGTTTATAGCTTTTTACTAATATGAATAAAGCTGCTGTAAACATTCTTGGAAAAGTCTTTTTTGTGGATTTATGTTTTAATTTCTCTTGGAAAAAGGTCTAGCCTGTGGAATTGCTAGGTCAGAGGGTGAGTGTGTATTTAACTTTATAATAAGAAAAATGTGAAATTTTTTTTAAAAACTGTTGTAACCATTTTATATTCTCACTAGAAATGTATTAGAGTTCCAGTTGTTTCACATCCTCACCAATATTTACTATTTTAATTTGCCATAATGATATCTTGTTGTGATTTTAGTTTGCATTTACCTCGTGACTAATTACTTGAGAACATTTTTAATGTGGATGATGCTCATTTGCATATCTGACTTCATGAAGTATCTATTCAAGTCTTCCTAACCCTCCCCACCCCCATTTTTAATTTGTATTATTTTTCTTACTGAGTTGTAGGAGTTGTTAAAAAACTATAATCTAAATACAAGTTCTATGCCTGCTTTATATTTTGCACATATTTTTCTCCCACTCTGAGGTTTGCCTATTATAGTGTCTTTTGATAAATGGAGTGTTTAATTTTGGTGAAGTTTAAGTATCCATTTTTATGGTTTTTGATTTTTATTATCCTATCTAAGGAGTTTTTGCTTGATCCCAGGATAACAAAGATAGTCTAAACTTTGTATGACAATGTTTTAGGTTTAGATTTTAAATTTACATCTATGATTCATCTCAAAATAATTTTTGTATATGGTGTGAGGTAGGGGTTGAGGTTAATTTTTTTCACATGGATATATAATTGTGCCAGCCTTATTTGTTGAAAAGATTCCCTCCCTCATTGAATTATACCAGGGCCTTTGTAAAAAAAAAAAAAAAATCAATCATTTATAAGTGTAGACCTGTTTCTGAAATTCCTGTTCTGTTTGATTGATTAATTTGTCTTTTATTATTGCAGTGCTACACCATCTTAATTAATATAGCTTTATGGAAATTATGCCAGGTAGTGTAAGTTTTCCCTCTTTGTGTGTGTGTGTGTGTGTGTTTAAACCGTTTTTGGCAATCCTAGGCCCTTTCATTTTCATGTCTATTTTAAAGCCAGTTTGTCAACTTTTATCTGAAACACCTGCTGAGAATATTTTTAGGGTCACATTGAATTCGTGAATTAATTTTAGGGAAATGGGGATCTTAATATTGAATCCATAGACGTGATATATATCTTCACTAATATAGGTTTTCTTTAACTCAGTGATTATTCGTAGTGTTCTTTGTAGATCTTTCTCGATGAGGTTTTACAAGAGAAGTAATCCATAAAGCTCTAATTCATCCTCATATGTAATGAATTAACTCATTGCTTATGCCTCTGGAAATGTATTAGCTTGGTAGAATTCTTGGTAGAATCAAATGTAGAGGCACAGGCTGGATGTGGTGGTTTGTGCCTATAATCCTGGCAACTTGGGAGGGTGAGGTGGAAGGATTGCTTGAGCCCAGGCAACATAGTGAGACCCCCATCTCAAAAAAAATATATAGAATCATTAAAGTAAGTTTTTTTGCTTAATTCTCTCATGGAATGAGGCAACGTCTTGCAATACTGTGGCATAACATCACAACCAGTATATTGACACCAATTCAGTTGAGAGATACAACAATTTCATCACCACAAGGATCCCTTGGGCTATCCTTTTATAGCAGGTATACCTGTTTATAAAAATTTACTTTTTACTTCTGGATGGTAGTACTATAATTCTAAATAATATGTTTGGATTTATATTTCTTTCAACAATGTCTCTCAATTGGTTTTAATGTTCACTTCCAGTTTTATTAAAGTCTACCATTGATACAGCTATTTTATAACTCTAAATAATATATTGCTATTTTTTTATCTGACTTCAGATAATACCTTCTTACTCCCATTATGTAGAATGAGGACATTATCACCCTTCCACCTCACTTCTCTTCTCCTATCCATACTTTCTGTCTTTTGACTGCTGTCAGCTCTACCTTACTTTCACATTGTCAAGGTTTATGTATTTTAAACTTTTATGCTTTCTTGTTTATGATAGGTTGATTTTTAGAGATGAAAACCAATAGAAATTATTTGCAACATTAAAATTGTGCAATTATTTTTCACTGCAGAAGGAGATATTATGACTGGACCCATAGAGAAGAAATTATTCTGAGTGCTAAATCTTGCTCGAAGAAAATGTTCAAGCATCATTAAAGCATCATCCAAGGGCCCTTTTCCAACAACCTCCTTTTTTTCTCAAAATTATGTGACTCTTTAGTTTGTTTCATATTTAGATCATGGTTTTTTTAAATACAGATTTTAAATTTACATAAAGCTTTTAATTCCATTTTTTTTTTGCTAAGCAAAATGAATTTATTAATAGCATTACTAAGATCGTCCAGCCTCTGAATCATAACTTGCTGAATGAAATCTACTTTATTGAAGATGTTTTCTTAGAGACTCTAACTTCTAATTTGGACTCACTGGTTTCTAGATCTGTTATATAGCTGTCACTGTGAGAGTCCCCCAATCCCATTTTATTTCTAAATGAATTCCACAATTTCTTGGAATCTGTAGTTTTCTTCTTGGGAACTAATTTTTCCTCATGTGTGAGTCAGTCTTCAAGTAATTTTTTTTCGTAAGAATGCATAAGAGTTAAGCGGAATCCTTCCCTGTGTGAAAATTTCTTAGTTTCTCCACACGCTGAATTGGTTTCTTGTGACATCATGGTGGTTGCCAAGTCCCATGGTAGCCTGAGTTCTATTTCCTTCTTGGGAACCTGAACTGGTCTCTGATAGCTTTTAGGGTCTTCTCTATATGATCAGAGTTCTAAAATTCCACCAGAATATTTCTAGCTGTTTTTGTCATTTTTCTTCATCCTATTTAGCACTTGGTTTGCTCTTTCATTCTGAAACTTGTGTCTTCCTTCAGTGCTGGAGAACTTTTTTTTTTTTTTTTAGTTTCTCTCCTTTACTTTCTTTGTTCTCCTTTTTGGAACTCCTAGTCAATGGATACTGGACCTCTTCGATATCTCTTGATTCTTTTTTATATATATATAAAATATAGATAAATAAATAAATAAATATTTTAAATTGCCTTTATTTTGCTCTACTTTATGGGAGAGATTCTTGACATTTTGTTTTGTGGCCTGTCTGTTGCATTTCTTTTTATTCTCATAATCATTTTTTTTTTATTTCTATAAACTCTTTTTCTCTGATTGCTCTTTTAATTTTTTCCCAGTTTAACTTCATGGATACAGTTTGTTCCCAAGTACTGTAGAGGATATAAATTTGAATTTTTATTTAGAGCCTTTCTTCTGTTGCTTAAATTATCTGTTTTCTCTAGAATCATGTGTTTCTGTATTCATCTTTGTCCAATTATGTGCTTTTGTTTTCCTTAAATGCCTTAATGATTCTTTTTTTTTCATATATGTCAATTAATTAATAGGGGGATTAATACAGAGATTTCTATGTGGGGATCAATTTTTCCTTCTGCCTTTTTGCTGGTGTAATTTTCCTCTATGGTTGTATTAGTTTCTACCACAAGAGATCTGTAAAATGTAACCTTCAGTGTATTCAATAATATATTGATTTAAAATCATTTTTACTTTAAAGCACTTATTTATCATATACCATATGAAATGGTCAAACGATCTTTTAAAACCCTAAGGAAGATGATAGAATTTTATGTTAATATGAGAAGGTTTTAAGAACCAAGTTTAACACTTGATATGGGGAATAGCTGGATTACTGAAATTGAAAATTAGGGCTGAGTTAATGGATTTATTGATGGGCGTGGGTTTCTTTTTAATAGCAAATATCACTTTTGCTCTGCTTATATTGTGTCATGGTTTGGATACCTGTAAATCCCAGATACTAAATTTGTTTTTAGAAGCCATTGGCACACACCCTGTGTGAAGTGAGCACCTCCTGACAGGTTCGCGCTGTGCCGGTTTTCCTCCCTCCTACTCACTGGCATTTGCGGTGCTGCTGCCCCGGGCTGAGTGGGCTGGCCCGGAGGCTGGCTCTGGTCCCTGGCCTCGACTGCTGGGCAGATCAGCTGCTCGGGAAACTGTGTGCCAGCTCCTGAAGGCTGATCACCACTTGCCCTAGGCCGGAGAGGCCTTGCAGGCTGCCAGACCAGAGTTCTTCATTTTAGTTTGTACTTTTTAGTAACTGGTTGTGTCTCTGACTCAGACTGTTTTATAAGTGCCACTTACATTTCTCAAAAAGCCAGAGTGGCCTTACTTAAGCTGTGATGAGTGGAGTGTGGGGAGGAAGGTGGGTTGGGTTGGTGGACTGTGAGGCTGAGAATTGTTTTTCTCTGATCCCATGGAGCAGAAATGAGAAGGGAAGGGGCGTGTTTTGTGTCTGACCTGGAATTCTCTTCTCTTCCTTCCTCCCCCAGAGTGCCCTGAGTCATGAGCCTGAGAGATTCAGGTTACTGTGAATTCTAGTTCTTACTGAACCCAGACTGGACCAGAAGGCCTCAGCAGCCCTAAGACTTAGTGATAATGGAGGAAAAGATCCATTCAGCATCTGTTATGAGTTGAATTATGTCTCCCGCAAATTCCTATGTTGCAGCCCTAACTCCCAGTATCTCAGGATGTGACTATATTTGGAGACAGGATCTATAAAGAGGTAATGTAGTAAAAATAGGCCAATCCAGTATAAATGGTGTATCAGTCTGTTTTCACGATGCTGATAAAGATAGAACCAAGACTGGGTAATTTATAAAGGAAAAGAGGTTTAATGGACTCACAGTTCTGTGTGGCTGGGGAGCCCTCACAATCATAGTGGAAGGTAAAAGGCACGTCTTACATGGTGGCAGACAAGAGAATGAGAGCCAAGCAAAAGGGGAAACCCCTTATAAAACTATCAGATCCCATGAGACTTATTCACTACCACCAGAACAGTATGGGAAAACTGCCCCCACGATTCAATTATTTCCCACCACATCCCTCCTATAACACGTAGGAATTATGGGAGCTGCAATTCAAGATGAGATTTGGGTGGAGACACAGCCAAACCATATCAAATGGTGTCCTTATAAGAGGAGGAAATCTGGACACAGAGACAGAGGGATCAGACACATCTGTGCAGTGAAGGTCATTCATGTGAGGACGCAGCAAAAGGGCCATCATCTGCAAGCAAGATGAGAGGGCTTAGAAATAAAACCTGCCAGCATTTTGGTCTTGGACTTCTAGCACTTGTGGTATTTTGTTGTTGTTATCTTAGCAACTAATATAGCGTTTTTAGCCAACGAATCTTTCTTTGTTCCCCACTGTCCTCTCCAGGGAGGGAAGAGGGAGGCATTCCCTGGGTGGAGCCTGGGCAAGGAGCCCTCATCACTAGATCCTAAAACCCATGTGTCTGACTTTCCATAGACACTGGGGTTATCAAGGAAAGATTTTTGACTCATCTTGCCAAGTTCTAAACTATTTGGATATCAAACTTGGGTAAAGACCTAATGTCTTTACAGGGAGGAAATCAGGGAGGCTGTAATTAGGAGAATTTCACAGATGTGCAAGAGTAATATTGTATAGGATGTTAGCTGAGATGTGTTGATAAGCATCAGTTGCCACAGTGATGGTGCAATGGCAATAAAAGTCTGGAAACTCTGGTTTCCCAAAGAAACTGACATCCTAATAATCTCCTTTGATTAGAGATCAAACTTTGAGGTGCCTTGGTTTGGTTGCACAAAGCTTCATAAATGGAACTCCTTCTTTCTGTTGGATATGTTTTATTTCCAACAGAAATAAAATGCCATTGCTTTATCTTCAATGTGATTACATTGGCATTTCTAGCAGCAGAATTCTTTAATTTGAAAAGGTTATTGAATTGTAATGGACCCAGTTCTAACCTAAATTTCAGGTTGGTGACTTTGCATAATTCACTCACTCTCTGTGTTTCATTGTTTTTTTTTTAATCTAAAAAGGGCGTTATTATTGCTGCTCCCTAGTTCACAGATACACTATTTTGATATTGTGGGAATGGGGTTTGAATTTGTAGAAAGAGAGTGGATTTCAAAAAGGCCTTTTGCCCCCCATGTAATTTGGTCTTGAGAAAATGATGTAGCCTTTCTGAGCCTCAGTTCTCTCCTCTATGAAATGGGGATAGTAATGGTTACTCCAGTGGGTGGTGTGAGTATTAAATGAGAACATATGGAGAGTACCCTACATTGATTAGTGCATGTTTTAAGGGCTCAATAAATGTTAGTGTCTGATGATGGTAATGATATTTTAAAATCATTGAAATTACTAATAAGAGGGGAGCTAGTTGCTTTAGATACTTAAGTATTATGCTGTCCCTTAAAGGGTAATCTGCTTCACAGACGGTTAGTTGACCATTTAGCATGAGTCTAATGGAAAGGAGTGTAAGATTTAGGATAATGTATGGAGATGTAACTAGAGAATGAAGTCTTGTTCCTTTGACCTACAAATGCTAAACTCTCAGTATATACCATGAAGCGGGCTTCCTCTAACTGTAATACGCACATAAATTCCCGGAATCTTGTTGAAATGCGAATTCTGATTCTGTACATGGGGGTCAGTTTGGGCGCGGACATTCTGCATTTCTAAGAAGTTCCCAGGTGAGGGCGCTGCTGCGGCTCCAGGTTCGGGTTTTGAGCAGCGGCGAGGTCCCAGAGTAGACGGTAAAGCTAGCTATGATCCCAATCTGTAAGTTTCACTTTTTATCAACCAATTATTATTGTCTATCAACTTACATTAAACTGCAAAAACATTTCCTTTTGACTTTTCATCTCAAATTCCCCTGCTCTTGCGGCTTTCCTCCCCGTGACCTCTCTATGAAGTACTTAATGTCTTTAAAAAAAAAATTTTTTTTAATAATAACAATGACTAATATTTGGCAGGAACCAGGAAGTGTTTCCTTAAATTTCCACAACATCCCATGAGGTAGGTACCATAATTATCCCCATCTTACAGGTGAGAAAATGGAGGCACATATAGATGAAATAACTTGCTAAATCACCCAACTAGTGAATGGTAAACCAGGAGTATTTTAAGAGTTTATTTAAAGGAGCCCTTTTGTAAATGAGAAACCCTTTTTGTAAATTCCAGGGATAGCTGGAATAGTGCACCCCATTTAACAGTTTTTGTTACTCCCCTTTAGGTTTTTGTCACATTTTAGAAAATGTAGAGCCCCCCCTTCCAGGAGCCAGCAACGGTGGCATTCATCCAAAATGCAACCCCAGGCGACTGCAGAGTCTAGGAACTCTGTGATGTTTTCCCAGCGTGGCACTCCGGCTAGAACCCACACAGCTCAGCTGTGGTTTGCTGCCTTATGAGTGAAGGCTGTAAGAGGGAAGGTCACAGCCAGCAGACAGATCCTGTAGAATGTGTTCACATCCTTTCTACCCGCTTCCTTCCTAATTTGAGTATAAATTCAGTTTTTACCAACCGAATATTATTTTCTATTGATTTATTTCTGAAGCACTGACTTCTGAAAACTTCAGAATATTTTTATTTTTCATCTTACATAGGCAGGGCTTTTGCTACTATTCTGCCTGTGGCCTCTGTGTCTTGTACTCCAAAATGATTAAAACAGACCAAGTATGGTGGTTTATGCCTATAATCCCAGCACTTTGGGAGGCTGAGGCGGGAGGATGGCTTGAGGCCAGGAGTTCGAGGCCAACCTGAGCAACACAGTGAGATGCCCATTTCTACACACAAAAAAAAAGTTGTTTTTTTTTTGTTTTTTTTTTTTTTAAATTAGCGAAGCATGGTGGCATGCACCTGTGTCTTAGCTGTTTGGGAGGCTGAGGTGGAAGGATCACTTGAGCCTGGAAGTTCAAGGTTACAGTGAGCTATGATCATACCATTGCACTCCAGCCTGGGTGCACTCCAGAGCAAGACCCTGTCTCTGAAAAAGAGAAAGAAAGGAGAGAAAAAGAAACAAGAAAAAAATGCTTCAAATCACATCAGCAACAACACCCCACCTGCAAGCCTGCACTTATATGGCTGTGGGCTGTGTGGGGAAGGGCTACAGTGGATAGACCTGAGTCCTGTGATGGAAGGCAGGGACATGTCCTGCAGGGCTGTGTACTTGCGATCTGGGGAGCGTGCATGCAGGGGAGTACATTGCTCAGAGCCCGTGGCTGGTCGACCCCTGCCTTAGCTACTCGTTTTCTCATTTGCTCTAGTTACTTACACTCACAGGCCTTCATTTTCCTCCTTTCTAAAATGAAAGGACTGGATAGGATGAGGAGTTTTCAAAGTGTGTGTTTACTTTTAGCTATGGAACCCTTTCTTCAGATGAAGGCTCACCTGGAAGCTGAGAAAATAAAGCATAAGAGCTGAAATGCCTTTGGTGGAAGTTGGGGTGGAGCCCAGAACCAGCTCTCCGTCCTCCCCACTGCATCCCTCACCAACCCCAAGACAGCCTCGTCCTTCTGTTAGCTAGAAAACAGCTGGCCCAGATGATGGGAAGCCTCCCTTTAGTTCCGCACTGTGCCTGTGGCTCAAAGGAATAAAACATGGGGTTTCAGAAGGCCACTGTTTGGGAGGAGTATTTGCTAAAGGCAGTTCTGTTTTTAACTCCAAACCTGGTTATTATGAACCCTAAAATGATTCAGCAAGGCGTCCTTGGGGCTGACTTACTTATTTTGAAAGGTTTAAATGCATGTTGTTTTTTACTCTATTATTAAAAATTCTTTATCCTTTTGAATGTAGACTTTTGTGACTGGAAGTTTCTTGTTTTGGGGAGGGTAGGGGGAAAGATTTTGGGGGAAATATGGAGATCATTGCAAGGAACAGAGCAGAAAGTTTTAGGCTTTGTTTGTTTTGACAAGCTGTCTAAAGTTGCAATGTGTATGAGCAGACTAGCCCACCTCCCTTTGCTGAAGCAATGATCCTGGGAGAGACAAAAGTTGAAAGGAGGCAGACACAAGATGTGAAGAGTTTCAGAAATCTTTGAAAGTCTTTGGAATAATTAGTTAGCTTGAGACCATCAATAAAATGCCTGTTTTCATTGGGGACTAAATGTGACTGTTTTATTGTCAGCAGAATTGTTAACTAGAGAGGGTAATACAGAATGTTAAATAAATTTAAATTTTCCCAAATTAAACTGAAGAGTTGAATTGAAGTCAGTGGCCTGGAGTAGCGTTCTTATTCTTAGGAAAATGTGGCATATTTTCTCTTCCCACTGACTTTGAATGAAGCTTCCACGGAGAAGGTGGTGGAACAGCTTGGTAGTAATACACAGTGAATGAACAGTGCAGGAGCAAGAGAATGATGTGGTAACATTTCTTGGGCAGGTATGTGTCTTCCAGGTGTTTATTCTGTTTTCCTACCCTGTAATAACAACAAAAACCTGTATTAAATGTAGCCTTCTGTATATAGCATGGTCAATCAATATCCTCTTTCATTCTCTGGGGGTAAAGCTATGTTTTGTGGTCATATATCACTCATGTGCCAAATGAAAATGGTAATGAATGTGGAAGTTATAAGAAATCCCTATAGTAAGCCATTATGATTTAACGCAATGCTTGATCTGCTTACAATGAAAGAATCTTTTCGTTCTGCAGTAATTTGTTTCCTTTTAGACTTTATCGTCACAACTTTTTCAAAGGCACCAAGAATGGAATCCCCTGATTCCTACAACTTATTTGCATCAAATGAGTCACCAAAGAGAAATGCCTGTTGTTTTTGCAGGGAATACAGCATGCATTTTAATCCCCTCTAATGCAGAGACTGGCAGGGTGTGAGAGGCAGAATGAAACAGATAAAAGGGGGAGGAGAGAAAGTCCATCACTGTAAACTTCTTAGCTGTGTTTACACATGCAGAAACTGTTTTATGGATACCACTAAGTGCATTCTGCTTCTAATTTTTCTTTTTATATGAACAAATTCATGCAAATAACAGCATTGATACTAATTTGCATCCACATGTACCCTTTCAGCAGAGCTACAAGAAGAAGCTGTGAGACTGTTGAGGTGCAGCCATTTGATCATGCCTCATAAGAGCACAGAGATCGAGACATACAGAACTGAGTGGAAATCTCTGCTCTTCTGCATACAAGATGTGACTCTGAAAAAAATTATGCTCTTTAGTCTTAGTTTTCTCATTTTTAAAAAGGGATTCATAATTGTCCTTATCTCCTAAGGTTGTTAGGATGAATAATTGAAAGGTGCATGTCAGAAATGCTTACTATAGTCAGAATAACTATTTGAAAAATGTTAGCCAGAATCTGGGCACGGTGGCTTGTGCCTGTAATCCCAGCACTTTGGGAGCCCAAAGCGGGAGGATCACTTGAGATCAGAAGTTCGAGACCAGCCTGGCCAACATGGCAAAACCCTGTCTCTATTAAAAATACAAAAATTAGCTGAGTGTGGTGGTGCATGCCTGTAGTCCCAGCTTCTTGGGAGGCTGAGGTGGGAGAATTGCTTAAACCCGGGAGGCGGAGGTTGCAGGGAGCTGAGATTGCACCACTGCACTACAGCCTGAGTGACAGAGCAAGACTCCATCTCAAAAA
>NW_016107476.1:2484493-2488096 GCF_001604975.1 Cebus imitator
AAAAAAAAAAAAAAGGTGTGGCCAGCCACAGTGGCTCACACCTGTAATCCCAGCACTTTGGAAGGCCAAGATGGATGGATCACTTGAGACCAGGAGTTCAAGACCAGGTTGGCCAACATGGTGAAAGCCCGTTTCTACTAAAAATACAAAAATTAGCCGGGTGTGGTGGCACATACCTGTAAATCCCAGCTACTCTGGAGGCTGAGGCATGAGAATCACTTGAACCTGGGAGGCGGAGGTTGCAGTGAGCCAAGATTGAACCGCTGTACTGCAGCCTGGGTGACCTACCTTTTCCTGGTCTGGAACATGTGGGATGGCAGCTTCTGCCTGAACTTGGCAGCTTCTGCCTGAAAATGCCCTGTGCAGTAGCCATGAGGTGAGAGAAACAGCCTGCTAGATGGCCTCCCTCGCTGCAGCCTCTGCAGAGATGGGAACTACCCATAGGCCATCTTTGTGAAAGAGATTAATTCAGGAAAATCTCTTGAAAGCAGATTGTGACTCAGAAAAATGATTCTTCCGAGGTCAGTAATAAGAACCCCTCCCTGCACACACAGTCTGAGTATTCAGACTTTTTGCAAAAAGCATAAACAGCCTTTGGACATACGCTAACATTTTGGACTGCTAAACTTGTCTTTTACGTTACCCTACCATCACTTCAGGCATGGAAACGGCTTTGGCATCTTCTCTGATTACTGGTTCATCCTGAGCTGTTTTAATAGTCTTGGAAATAGTTTTAGCATCCTGGGCACAGTCTCTGATTCTAGCTGCTTATGTCCAAGCCCCAACTATACGCCTTGTTAGTGGAGTGAACTTGGGCAATTTCTTTAACTTCTCATCTTTTCTTTAACTGACTCATCTTTAAAATGGACCTGATGATCCTTGCCCTAGAGGATGATAAGAAATCAGCGAGGAATCTTTGTTCAGTGCCTGCAGAGAGTGAGCCCTCGGCCAGTGTGAGCTATGAATGATAATAAGGCCATTCTCTTTGCAGTTTATGAAGCTGAGGTATATAGTCACTGTATGTAATAGGGGTTGATAACAGAAAAGTTCATGAAATTTCATTTACATTCACAAAAATAATTTCATGCAATCCACCTGGAACTTATAAGCAGAAATTGGAATAATAGCATGGAGGAGATAGTTGTGTGCTATAAACACCATTTCCAGGTTAGATTTCTGTTGAAGTGTGTGGTGAACTGCACACTCCTTTTATTAGGTTGGGGCAAAAGTCATTTGCCATTACATTGAAAGTAATGGCAAAAACCGCAATGACTTTTGCCCCAACCTAATAGTTTCAGAAACTGATCTCCAACAAAGTCAAATAGCTGAGCTTGGGCTGGGACCAATGATTTGGGCTTATAATTGCATGTCATTGGAGTACAAGTTCAGGGAAAATGAGAAATCATTACTTTTGTCCTGTGCCTTTCTAGATAAAGTCTCGAAGTTTCGTCTTCCTTATTGAATATGACCTTTTAAGAAACTTAGTTTTTCTCTTTCCCAGTGGAATCATTTTTCATGTGGAATTCAATTTGCTTCAAGTTTCTGTCTCTTCTGCTTAGTTTAAAAGAGGAGGCCAAGGCCCTGTGAATGTTTTGTTACTGATATCTGCTATTTTTCACTCCCAGCCCCGTCATAAATTACACTGTGGTAAGCTTTGTCTCTCATTCTGTAATTGCAAAACAGGCCTAGGTCTGGTCTTTTAACAGAATCTGTTGCAAGGTATGCTGTTTGCCTAAGAACACAGCAGCATCGATGTTACCAGGATATGATAGCATCACTGTCAGTCATACCTTAATTGCAAACAGAGCCAGGCATGCTAGCCTATCGTGGCCACTCAGAATGTCACAGGGCAGAAGAATTGTCCTCCTCATACATCCTGTGCTGGCCTTGGGCAAGTCCCTAAATTCTTCTGCCTTTAAACTTCTTATCTTTGAAATTGTGATGGAAATTATCTCCAAAGTCCTTTCTAGCTCTCTCTTTCCTCAGAGAAATGTTTTCTAGGCTTTGTTTTATGGAAAGTTAATAGTTCTACTGGGCTGGGGGTTCTCTGGTTGAATAAATTTAGGAAATGCTTCTTATGTATGTTAGTTACAGGCACACCTGCATATTAATACATAGTAAGTCCATGGTTAAGAAAACTTTAACAATATTTAATCAAGCATTTCTCAAATATAGGTGAAGATGCAATTTTAAGCATTTGTATTTGTTTTGCTGACAGTCACTTTTCTGTGAAGGATTCTAGAAGCGTGGTTTGGAAAGATTTCTGCTCTGTGTTTCTAAGATGACTGAATCAGATAAGATAAGGAACACACAACTGCGTCTCTGATTTCAAAATGACACGGTATAAGCTCCATTGCTATTTAATTAGAAAATGTTGTGTGAGGCCAGGCACTGTGGCTCTTGCTTGTAATCATAGCACTTTGGGAGGCTGAGGCAAGAGGATTACTTGAGTTCAGAAGTTTGAGACCAGCCTAGGCAACATAGGGAGATTCGGTCTCTACAAAAAATAATAATAATAAAAAAATAGCCGGGCATGGTGGCACGTGCCTGTAGTTCCAGCTACTTGGGAGGCTGAAGAAGGAGGATCACTTGAACCCAGGAGGTTGAGGCTGCAGGAGGTCTTGGCCTCCCAAAGTGCTGTGGTTACAGGCATGAGTCACCATACCTGGCCAGTTTCTTGACTATAATAAATCATCAACCAAATTACCCATGGTACGACTAACACAAGTCAAATTTGCATGACTATGATTAGGAAAGAATTACTTTATTGCTTAACGTTCAAAAAAATCGAAGTTTCAATATTGGATTGTCTACTCCCCCACTTTGCCCCATCCTGCCTTGTAAAAGGCAAGGAACCAATGCAATGCAGGTTACTTTTAAACTAGAACCCTATTTTAGCCCCCCAAAATAGCTATAGCACTGTACTTGGTTTCTTTAAGGGAGTAGGGAAAACTAGCCTCCATTACATTTTAAATGAAGGCTAACAAGAATGAAAAATGCAAGGATAAAAGACTTCCATCCTTATGGTAAAAATCCCAAGACACTAGCAAAAAACACTTTAGGCTAAAGTATGGAGTCACTGTCGTGAGAATGCAAGGCATTAGGCATAATCAGAAGATTCCAGTATATGTGACTGGCCTTTGGCAGCGGCTGACGCATGACAGCTCTGCAAATGGCAAGCATTTTATCAACGAGCGATCCAGTTGTGATTCTTTGTCTGCCGCCTGGTGCTACAGCCAAGTCAGGAGGACGTTATCAGAGGCACCAAGTTCCAGGCGGTAGCCTGGACCAGGGAAAGGGCACACTGGGTGACCCATGAGGATGGCTGTCTACCCGAGTCATTTCAAATTAAAACAAACCAGCCACTTAGCCAGGGAAGAGAGTAAGCCGGGACTCTTCAATTAATCAAACTTTGTATTTGGCCAGTGTGTTTCAAATAGTCTTCTTTTTCAGTGGATTGATTACCTTACATTAAACTACTATCTCACAATGGGTGCTGCTGGTTACATCTTTATTGGAGGAATTAAATGTTTTACCCTCACACTTAAAGCAATTATGCCAGTTGCCTTCTATTTCTTTTTTTTTTTTTTTTTTTTTTTTTTT
>NW_016107476.1:2488151-2499326 GCF_001604975.1 Cebus imitator
CCTCCTCTCCTGCCTCAGCCTCCTGAGTAGCTGGGACTACAGGCACGCGCCACCATGCCCAGCTAGTTTTTTGTAGTTTTAGTAGAGACAGGGTTTCACCATGTTGACCAGGATGGTATCTCTGATGCCAAGGATATTTGTCCTAAGTATCTTTTTCCATTTAAACTGTCTTCATAACTTTTCCAATATGCAAAATTCCTGGTGTTCAAAAATGACTGGGAGAAAAGTTGCATTGTGGGTTGTGGGTAATCCAGCCCAACATCAGGGCATTACTGATGAAAGGAAAAAAATGCCTCTTTCCTGAGTCTTTCCAGATGAGGTCATTGTTTTCAGACAGCATGTATACCTAATATAAAAAGGCTCAAAGTCCATGGCTGGTCTCATACCAGGACTTTGTCAGGGAAATGTTTCCTAAGCCATGATGAAGAATCAGGCTGTTAATTTTAAAAAGCCTCTCCAAGTTATCATATTTTTTTAAAAATTCTAGTATTGAAGAAAATAATTAAAAGCCCATCTGGTTGAGATAGTAATTCATTAAGGAAAAAGAGAAGGCAGAAGGCTTGGGGAAAATGGATCTTTTTTTTTCTTTGTTTCATGCGTTTCAGTTCTTGTGAAATGACAGTGACCCAAATCTGGATTCTGGATTGTGCAGAGTGGAGGAAAATCCTAGGAACATTCTTGGCGTGTTTTAATAGTGGCTTCCCAGAAACGAGTGTTTTCTGTGGGTGTGGTGTCAATGAGCTGATGTGCTTTTGCAGGGGTCTCTTTAGAAGTGGGAGGGGCAGGCTGGAGGGAAGAAGGGGATGCGGACTCTGTACGTGAGGAAGGACCTAGACTCACTCAGGAAACTCATTCTTTCTGTGCTGCCTGTGGCACACCCACTGGTGGCACACCCCTCCCTCGGGTCCAGTTCAGCCCACAGACTCCTGGGAACAGGGCCAGGGCCCAGCCTCTCCTTTGAGGAGTGCTGCAGCCTTTCTGTGTGTCAGATACCTAGTGAAGAAAAGCTGAACCCCTAGAGCTTTGTGCATGTTAATGACCTTGGAAATGACTGAGTTCATGGACCCTCATCACACCATCGGAGACTACAAAGGTTAGACCGTCCATTTCGTAAGCTTGGCATATATTCTGTCTGGGGTTGACCATGTCTATAAACATGAGGAAAGATGCAGGGCTTTTCCATTTGATAAAATTGTTTTACACTTATTATCATAACATGACCATCTATTTCTGTGATAGTAAATATCTGCATAAAATGCACATTGTATTTGTCAACATATTTACAGGTATTCTTAATGTAGTAGGATGTTAAAATCGACATGACTGTTTTGTAACAGGTGCCTGGCTCAACTCAACTTAATATAATAGGATGTTCAACTCAACATGACTGTTTTGTAGCAGGTGCCCAGTTCAACTCAACTGGTTTGCTGGGCACATTAAAAAGCATCCTCAGTGACTACGGGCAAACACCTGTGATCCTATTTCCGGGCCCTTTGTCTGAGTTTGAATGCCATCCCTTGGATGCTTTCCCTACAGTTGTGTTTGATGGGGGAGTTTGTTTCCTGGTGAGGCTGGCTTCAGGAGTGCCCCAGCTGATCCTGCTCAGCATCCCTAGGGGCTGACAGCCCACACCACCTCAAACAGAGCTGCCGAGGGTGGCCCCACAGTCTCGCAGGTTGCTCCATTGAAACTTACAGACTGTGCCGATCACTTGCTGATTCTTTTGATACTGGACCCCTTAAGATAAGAGAGTGTAACTTATTTTGGTTTCTGGAGAGTAGACTCATGGGTAATTCCAGATAAGGCAGATAGGCTGGGCCCCCTCCCTCCTTCACTTCCGATCTCGCAGCTCCTCTCAGTTTCACAGGATCTCCGGTGAGCTTGGGTTTGCCTTTGTACCCGGGACTGGTAGGACTGGGGAGCCCGGGTCTGCTACACTTCACATGTACACACTTGTTAAGAGGTACAAAGGAATCTGAGGTTGGCACATGCTGTAACTGATGAATAATTCATGGTGGCTTTTTATGCCACACAGTTTTCTCCTGTAAATGAGCATGATTTTGAAGACCATGCTGATTTAAAAGTCCCGTAATGTGGATTCCTATTCCTTACTGACCTGCCTTAGACATTTATTGTAAAGACGAAAGCTGACAAACATTGGAATAGTAAAATGTAAAGTTGGAAATAGCCCCACGTGGGTGGTCAGCCAAGAACTCTGCTCCAACTCTTCCCTCGCCTGTTCTTTCTAAAGTGTAAGGTCACCTCAGGTTCACACAAGATTATTTTGACACTTTGGGCCTTCCTCAAGCATAGAATCTGAATTTTAATAAGGACACTGTGCATATTAATTAGAATGCATTCATGTATTGCTGATATATTTAGAGTAGAAAATTATGATGCCATGTCTTTTCCAACTGAATGGGGTCCTAGTGATAAAATTAGAATATCTCAAGATGTCTAGATGTCTTTAAATGAATTTAAAGTCCTCTGTTGTACTGTACAAAGAGTGGATTTTACTTTAGATTTCCAGCAAGATAGGGCAGGTTTTGGAAGAAATCTTACATGCAGAGAGGCTGTAAGTAAACAGAGTAAATGATACATCTAATTATATTTTTAGTGGTCAAACCAGAAAGTACAACTTTCTTTCTTTTCCTTGTTTTTTAACTACTCTCCTCCCTTCTACTCCGTGGCATATTTTTAAGGTATTTGGAGTTTTTCCACTTGCTACCAGCTGGAATCTACAGAAACTGTATCTCTAGAACACTCAACAGTTGACTTGAAGCTCAGTCATAATTAAATTGGAAGTTGGCAAATTATTCTGAGACTTAAAAACAGGCACACCTTATGTTTGGAACATAAGGGGTTTTGCGACTCTGCATTGTTTTAAATGTACTCTCTGTAGGGAATACGGGCACTAATTTTAATTCACTTTTTTAAAAAAAAACAAAAGGATATTTTGAAAGGATATGTAATAAACAGGTCTGACCCTGCTTACATTTTATTTCTTGTTCTCATTAGCTGGTTCCCTGGTGTTTTAAAACAGCAGCAAACCTTGCAGCTGTTCATCCATCTCTCCTTAGTAAGAGAAGATCATTCTGTCCTTTCTCTCCTGGCACACCTTGAAAGCATTAGCTAGTTAGATGGCTGTTGATTTAAGACTGATACAGTGACTTAGAACCTTCTGCTCTAAAGGATATACTTAGAGTTAGTATTTGCATACAATTAATAGTAATTTGGACATTTGAGATATCCAGCCTTCAATTTTATATTAAAATCTGACTGCTGACATGTATGTCTCCATTGTTAACATACTTTAAATGTTGGGGTGGTAGCCAGGAAAGCAATTCAGAATATAGGGATTTTATGAGACTTATCACTAAATGTCATTCATTTCCAAAAAGGGGAAAAACACAACGTGCTGATTAGCACTGCTTTTAGGTTTCATATGAGAGAATGGAAACGCCAGACAGGTTTTCCTGCTTCCAAAGGCAGTCACAGCTGCCACTGCAAATGAGCTCTGCCAAAGTTGGTGACCAGTGGGTCAATCAGAGCATGACATTGCTGGGAACGTGCCCAAGGAGTGGGAGCAGGCAGCATTCTGGGAGAACTGGGCACTGGATTTCCATGAAACAGTCAGCAATAGAATGAGTCTTGAGAGCTTCTGTCTGAGTCATATGCTCCCTAGGCTTGTGACCACAGCAGGGTACCTTGAAAATCTTCCTGGAACAGAAACTGTCCAAGCCTGGTATCACTCTTCTTTGTAATATTTTGCCCGGAAAACATACGTCCTGCTGACGTGAATTGAAGTGGTGTAGAGAGTTAGAAGGGTAGTAAACACAGTGCTCTTGGGGAAATGCAGCATGTTAATAATGGGGTGGTGGTATTTTGTGGGAAGCACATCCCTGGTGACTATTTTTAAATGGTTTAGGCTGGGTGTGATGATTCACGCCTGTAACCCCAGCACTTTGGGAGCCCAAGGCAGGCGCATCACCTGAGTTCAGGAGTTTGAGACCAGCCTGGTCGACATGGTGAAAACCCATCTCTACTAAAAATATAAAATTAACCAGGTGTGGTGACACACACCTATAATTCCAGCTACTCTGAAGGCTGAGGCAGGAGAATCACTCGAACCAGGAGGTAGAGTTTGCAGTGAGCCAAGATTGAGCCACAGCACTCAAGCCTGGGCAACAAGAGGAAAACTCTCTCTCTCTCAAAAATAACTAATAAATAAATAAAATGGTTTAAATGGTCTGCTAGCCCCATTTTCCGTATAAATGTAATGCTGGTCGTATGAATAGCTAAATGTACCTGCAGATTCATGGATTAATCAGCCACTTCACTGATTATGGCTCTTGGCTCCACCCACATCTTTATTTTTTTAGGTTTAGAGTGACTCTCACTGTAATAGTCTGTCTCTAATTGGTAGCTTCATCAGGGTGGGTCTGCTGATGAGTCATGGAGCCATCCCTGGACTTGGCATTGGAGCTGTTCTTTAACATTTTGCCGTAATGAATTTACCGAGCACTTTTCAATAGGTGGCAGGCACCATGCTAGGTACTGTTCAGAATAAACCTCTGTCATGTAGAATGATAATCCTGAAAGGTCCACTGGCATATATGGGCATCTAACCAACATGAGACATTATGTAATGACCTGCGCAGAGTGGAGAATGTGAGTGTTGGGATCAATGATCTGAGAGGATGTCATCACTTAAAGACGTTAGAACGCTGGCTAGGGAGGGCCCACTGGTTACAAGGGTCAGATCTGAGCACAGGTCACTTCTCACCATGGCTCCAGCATGAGGGAAGGGTGTCTCTTGTCCTCAAAAACCATTTCTGCCTCTTTGTCACTGCCAGAGCCACAGAGGATTGGGGATTTATTTTCCCCTTGCTAACATGATTGTTCCTTGGTAAATTTCAAAATGATTTAAACAAATAAAAATGCATAATTATAGACTTGTAGAAGGAGTGCGTGCTCCTTTTGAGCATGATGCACTGGTGAAGTGTTTGAGCTCTAGACACAGAGATTTGGTCAGATGGCAGCTTGGATATCTACTGGCTGTATAATCTTGGCCAAATTTCTCAACTTCTCTAAGCCTCAGTTTTCACATCTGTAAAACAGAGATAACAATACTGTCTGCTTTATAAGATTGTGAGGATAAAGTGAGAATATCTATAAAACTCATGGCACAGTGCCTTACACATAATAATGAATGGGTTATATAATTGGCAATTAGAGTTCCATCTGGGAGATTCAGATTCTTGCAAATTATTTATGTGGTTGAATAGTGCTATAAATCCAAGGCCTTGATTCTAGTTTGGTAATTTTATTTTAGTTTTATGTCTGTGTGTTTTGCTTATTTTTAATTACACAAATCATACAAGAATAGGCTTTCATTGTAAAAATTTCAAACACTACTTGAGAGGCAAAAGCTCCTTTTGACCGCTGCCCAAACTTCTGGGATAACAGCTATTCATTGTTTTATTTATCGATTTTGTTTTCATCAAAGTAATGCATATTCCTAGTTTTAAAAGGCAGATAGTGAATGGAAGACAAAAGAATGAGAGAACCAAGGAGTGTAGAGATCTTCTGGCTTGACTTCCTAAGATGACCAAAACTGGGGCGTTTCTGTTCCGGAATGTGGCGTTTCCCAGTGAGACCTTTTGCATTTTTATATTTCACAGTTGAATAAACATGCAATTTATTAAATGTTTTAAGATATTGCTAATTTGACCTGTTTGGTGGGGAGAAAACTAATAGTAAACAATAGGGGTCTGGCAGGCCCTCAGGATAGCAGGCAGCACACTTTTTTTGTAAAGATCTAGATAGTAAGATTTTAGGTTTGATGAGCCATATGGTTGGTGTCACTGCTGCTGCCCTTCCTTCCTTCCTTCCTTCCTTCCTTCCCTCCCTCGCTCCCTCCCTCCCTCCCTCCTTTTTTTCGTTCCTTTTTTTTTATTTTTATTTTGGGACAGGGTCTCACTCTGTCACCCAGGCTGGACTGCAATGGCACAATCTCAGGTCACTGCAACCTCCGCCTCCTAGGCTCAAGCCCCTCCTACCTCAGCCTCCTGAGTAGTTGTAATTGCTACTACTGCCACAAGCACACACCACCATGCTTGGCTTTTTTGTATTTTTTGTGGAGGCGGGGTTTTGCCATGTTGCTCAGGTTGGTCTTGAACTCCTGAACTGAAGCGATCCACCTGCCTCAGCCTCCCAAAGTGCTGGAATTACAGGCATGAGCCACGGCGCCCAACCTCTTCTTTTCAAAACAATCTTTCAAAATTAAAATGAAAACAAAAGCAAAGACAAAAAAGAACCCATTCTTAATTTATAGTTCATAGAAAATTGGTCTGTGGGCCAGAATTGGCCTGTGGGCCATAGTTTGCTGACCCCTGCCTTAGAATAGTAGAGGAGTAATAGATATGGAATAAACAGCTACCTAAAATCAGATGCTTATGATCACTGGTACTGCCCTCTCCCCACCTTACTCATTCACAAGACTGTGGGCTCCATGAAGGAAGAACCTGTCCTTCCTGTTCATCATTGTGTGTCAGTATCTTTCTGGTATAACAGCTGGCATGTAGCAGACACTCAAGAAAAATCAATTTAATGAAAAAAGCAAAATCATTTTAAAAAATCAGCAATTTCTTCTGATGCCTGGCACTTGTGGTTTTCAAAAACTTTAGAGTGCCATTGCTAGAATTTGCATTTAGTCATCTATTGTTAAGAATGTAAAAGAGCCAAATCCTAACCTTCCTTTGAAGTAAATCAGTAGATAACGTTTACAGTGAAAAAAAAAATCAAAAGATGGCCATATAAGCATCTTATTTAGAAACATGGAAGTAAGTCCGAGATAAACAGTTAAAAGAGTTGAAAAAGGTTGCCTCCTCTATCTTACCCCAACTCCTCACACAGGGAACAGGGCTAGGACCTTCCAGCTTGGCGGAGCATGTCATGTCATCTTCAGCTGCTGGCAGCATGGGTTAGCCTCCTGGCAGAGAGAAGAAGGCGAGGAAAAACGGGGTTTCACTCTTTGCCATAAAGATTGTCAACTTGTCCTATTTACATCCTTCTTCCTGCAGTCAGCAGGAGCTGGTGCCTCCAGTTTCTGAACCTCTCCTGGCTTGCCTCTAGTGATACCTCCCCCTCCACATTAAGTTTCAGCTTTTTCTTTCTTGTTTACGTCATCCATCCATTTTTGTGGTTGTTGTTGTTGAGACAGGGTCTTGCTCTGTTGCCCAGGGTGGAGTGCTGTGGTGCAATCACAGCTCACAGCAGCCTCAGCCTCCCAGGCTCATCTGATTCTCCCACCTCGGCATCCCTAGTAGCTGGGAGTCCATTTGTGTGCAACCACAGCCAGTTAATTTTTGTAGAGATGGGGTCTCTCTATATAGCCCAGGCTGGTCTCAAATTCCTGGGCATAAGCAGTCCTCCTGCCTTAGCCTCCCAAAGTGATGGGATTATAGGTGTGAGCCATCTGTAATCCCAATGTTAAAAGCTAGAAAGCACCGAGCCATCCATCCACTTTCTTGCTTTCAAAATTGTGCAGACATCTCTTGTTCCTCCCTTGTTGTTCCTCCCTTGTTCTCTTTGAAGTTTTGGTAGGGCACAGAGATAAACACCATGTTTGGCCAGAAGTTCACAGTTCCTGTAGATTTTAACACACAATTATTGTCTTATACTCCATCTCACATTTTATTTTATCTACAGAACAACAGAACTGTAAGTTCCTTGAGATTAGAGAGTGTCTTTTTTTTGGGGGGGGATGGGGGGAACAGGGTCTCTGTCACCCAGGCTAGAGTGCAGTGGCACAATCATGCCTCACTGCAATCTCAAACTCCTGGGCTTAAGCAATATGCCCACCTCAGCCTCCTGAGTAGCATACACCACCATGCCCAGCTAATTTCTTTATTTTTATTTTTGTCTAGGGACGGGATCTTGCTATGTTGCCCAGGCAGGTCTCAAACTCCTGGCCTCAAGTGATCCTCCTGCCTCAGCCTTCCAAGGTGCTGGGATTATAGGCATCAGCCACTGCGCCTATCCAAGAATATGATTTTTATGTTTTTCAGAAATCTCAGTAATGAGCACATGATTTGTGTTCAGTAAATTCTTATTGATAA
Source organism: Cebus imitator (assembly GCF_001604975.1). Lineage (NCBI taxonomy): Eukaryota > Metazoa > Chordata > Mammalia > Primates > Cebidae > Cebus > Cebus imitator. The sequence goes on from NW_016107476.1 coordinate 2,496,275, forward strand.
GTTGATTTCTTTTGATATTTGGATAATAAAGGTCATTTCTATATATCACCCTTAAGAGTATATAGTTCCTTAAAAGCCATATCACTAAACAACAACAAAAAATTGCAACTGTTTCATTTTTACCTTTAAGATTCCAAGGAAATAGAAACGTTAAGGGTATTTTTAGGAAAGATACTCATATCAATTGGGTAATGTGGCTTCATAAACTATTCCAAAATTCCGAAGCTTACAGTGACAGCTATTTATCATTTTTCATGAATCTGCAGTTTGGCTGGGGATCAGCTGCTATAGGCTGAATTGGTGGGCAGTTTGGCAAGTTCAGTCATGTTTAGGGGCAGCTCTGCTCTATGCATCTCCCATCCTCCTCTTGGGACCAGCAGGCCATGCTAGCCATGGCCTTGTCATGCTGGCACAGAGGGCAAGAGAGCACATAGAAACATGCGTGACCTCTTGAGGCCTAGGTTCATAACTGGCGCACTGTCACTTCTTTATTCTATAAGCCAGATAAGTCACATCATCAATTCAAGTCTCAAAGTGAGAAGTCATTGCAAAGTTACATGCAAAGAGCATGGATGGAAGGAGGGGTGATAAATTCAGCCATTGGTGTAATCCTCCATGGTTTCTATGCAGTAGCGGTGGTTCTGGTGTGGACGCTTGTTGAGACTCAGTGAAATAAAATTCGTATGCTCAGTTAACCTGAAATACTTTATTCTTGGTTTAAAAAAGAAAATAAAAACACAATCTAACCCTTAGGGAACTTTCTAACTAAACTCAAGGAAATGGCACACAGATGAAATCAATGAATAAGATGTTTATAGAGCAAAAAGCTAAGAAATACAAGATTTGAATGCTTTGTGTGATTAGCCTAAAGCATACGTTTTCTGTAGTGAGCACAACAGTAAATATTCTAGTCTTTGTGGGCCAAATGGTCTCTGCTGCAGCTACTTAGGTCTGAGATGATAGCACAAAAGCAGCCATAGACAATACATAAATAAGTGAACATGGCTGCTTTCAACAAAACTTTATTTACAAACACAGGCAGCAGGCATTGGTTTACAGACCATTGCCCTAGACTACTGAACGAAATAAGAAAGAGTCAGCTATGGAAGCCTTCTTGAAGAAGAATCCATGGTTTCAAAGGTAATAAAGATTAGTTTAGCTTAACAAGACATGCTTTAGAAATAAAGTCAGAAAACAATTGTCTGGTTGTTCAGTAAATTTACCAACAGGTTAATGTCATTAGTTCAGTCAGAATGAAAACACTCATGAAAACTCATCATTCTTTCAAAACATTACTTGCTACAAATTATTTCTGCTCCGAAAGCCTGTTTGAAACCCTGTTTGCTAAGAATGTTCATGTTTTTGCTTAGCTGGAGAATGAGGAAAAAAGGACTAGAAATAAAAGGAAAGAAATACCTAATTAAAGTGATTTGATTTTATGCCATTTTAAAACATTTATTTGACTGATGTGACCTAGACTTGTGTAAAGGAACTAAAGGAATTAGAAAAGAATGATTGATTTTTAACCATCAGGAAACGGTGCAGAATTTGAATGGGTATTTTTCTACTGTCAGTTGTATTTCACTTAGATTTTACTCACCAGTTTCTGTGTGATTCCTCTCCATATTTGAAGATAGAATAAAATAAGGCCTGGAATACTGTTACAAAATGAACAGTTTTTTGCTAGAAATCTTTAATACCGGTTTACTCAATGATAGTCAGCTTGTAGTCGGAAACCTGTAGTTAGACGGATTTCTTTTTTTTTTTTTTTTTTTTTTTTTTTTTGAGATAGAGTCTGGCTCTGTTGCCCAAGCTGGAGTGCAGTGGCGCAGTCTTGGCTCACTGCAACCTCCGCCTCCCGGGTTCAAGTGGTTCTCCTGCTTCAGCCTCCCAAGTAGGTGGAATTACAGGCGCGCGCCAGCACACGTGGCCTATTTTTTATATCTTTTGGTAGAGACAGGTCTTCGCCATGGTGGCCAGGATGGTCTTAAACTCCTGGCCTCAAGTGATCCACCTGCCTCAGCCTCCCAAAATGTTGGGATTACAGGCATGAGCCACTGAACCCAGCCAGCTAGCCAGATTTCTGCTGATTAAATCCAGATACAGAAGAGTTTGGAGTGTAGCTTTAGGAAAGATGGGAAGGCAGACTGCTCCTTGGATAAGAGGCTTAATTCTATTAAAATTTTTCTCCGGCTTTATGCTTTTCTCAGGTGTCTCTGTTTTTTGTTTTTCGTTTTTTTCCCTCTGTTGGCAATGTCATAATACACACAGAAGAAGGGGCGTGAAGGGGATTGTTTTACTTCATTCATTTCACTCTGACTTACTGAGCTCCTACCATGTGCTAGTCACTGTGCCAGGACCTGGGGATATAGTCCCGAGAAAGGTGGCTGTGAGTCTTCCCTTTGTGGAGCTCATGGGCCAGCCACAGTGGCAGACAAGTGGACATAACATGCCAAGAATTCCAGGAGGGGCCCCCAGAGGGAGGGAACAAGGCTCTTCAGAAGTAATAGGGATTTTTCTTCGGGTAGATAAACATGGCCAGGTGTGGTGGCTCATGCCTGTAATCTCAGCACTTTTGGAGGCCGAGGGAGGCAGATTACTTGAGGTCAGGAGTTAGGGACCAGCCTGGCCAACATGGCAAAACCCCATCTGTATTAAAAATACAAAAATTAACCAGGCATGGTGATGCACACCTGTACTCCCAGTTACTTGGGAGGCTGAAGCAGAATAATCGCTTGAACCCAGGAGGCGGAGGTTGCAGTGAGCTGAGATCATGCCACTGCACTCCAGCCTGAGTAACAGAGTCTCTGTCTCAAAAAAAGAAAAAAAAAAATACTCCATCCTGGTTTTACATACATATGGTTAAAATAAAACTGCACTTTGAAAGGACTTAGGATTCTCCATTCCTAGTCATTAAGCCTGAGATTGGCAATAAAATTTAAAGGAATTATTGAGGGGTTTTAAGAACTCAATAATCTGAAATCCCCTGAGTTTCTTGGGAATACCATTTCCCCAGGAAACATAATCATATAAATCCATTCTCATGCTTACT
>NW_016107476.1:2499384-2536366 GCF_001604975.1 Cebus imitator
GACGGAGTCTTGCTCTGTCGCCCAGGCTGGAGCTCAGTGGCACAATCTTGGTTCACTGTGATCTCCACCTCCCAGGTTTAAGCCATTCTCCTGCCTCAGCCTCCCAAATAGCTGGAATTAGAGGTGTGTACCACCATACCCAGCTAATTTTTGTATTTTTAGTAGAGACAGGGTTTCACCATGTTGGCCAGGATGGTCTTGACCTCCTGACTTCGTGATCCACTGGCCTCAGCCTCCCAAAGTGCTAGGATTACAGGTGTGAGCCACCACACTGGCCACATTTTCTTTTCATTTGTTTTTATACAAATTGTGTTTCCTTCTTTTCTTTAGAAGTTATCTTGCCCCGATGTCAGGTAATTTCCTTTCTTCTGGTTATGCATTGAATTTTGTCCCCACAAAAGATGTTGAAGTCCTAATTGTCAGTACCTGTGACTGTGACCTTATTTGGATCACCTTAACAGATGATCAAGTTAGGACGAGGTCATTAGGGTAGGCTCTAACCTAATGTAAGGTGTCCTTATAAAAAAGGGAAATTTGGATGCGGAGATGGACATGCAGAGGTAGCAAATGGTGTGAAGACACAAGGAAAACCATCTTCAAACCAAGAAAGGCCTGAGCCTACCAGAGAGTAGCAGGGAGGAATGGACCAGATTCTCCCTCACAGCCCTCAGAAGGAATTGACTCTGCAGATGCTTTGACTTTGAATTACTAGTCTCCAGAACTGTGAGACAGTTTCTGTTGTTTAAGCCACCTAGTCTCTGATACTTTGTTATAGCAGCCTCAGGAAACTAGTACATCTTAGCTAATGTGTAAGGTCCTTGTAAGCATGACACAAGTTACATATGTAAATACATGTGAAGGCTAGTGGCTGGTGTATTAGTCTGTTCTCATGCTGCTATAAGGACATAACCGAGACTGAATAATTTATAAAGGAAAGAGGTTTAATGGACTTAGATTTCCACATGGCTTGGGAGGTCTCACAGTCATGGCAGAAGGCGAAGGAGGGGCAAAGTCACCTCTTACATGGCGGCAGGCAAGAGAGCGTGTTCAGGGGAACTGCCCTCTATAAAACCATTGGATCTTGTGAGACTTATTCACTATCACGAGAACAGCATGGGAAAACCCACCCCATGATTTACCTCCCACCAGGTCTTTCCGATGAAATGTGGGGATTTATGAGAGCTACAATTCAAGATGAGATTTGGGTGGGGACACAGCCAAACCATATCAGCTGGTCCATACTGTCATCTTATTGCAATGTAGGTTTCAGCTTGGAAGTCATCAACATTGTGCTTTCTACCCAATGACGACAGTTCTTCAGTGATTGTGGATACTTGGCTACATAGAGTGAATGGGAAATAGGGAACATCTGGGACATAGGGATGGCCAAGATGTTCCATTTCGGGACATAGGGAGCATCTGGTTATAACCACGCAGATAAAGAGGACTTTCTACCATTATACAACAGCCATGGAAAGAGCCATGTGTTCAGATAGCAAAAGAGCCAAGAAAGGTTCTAAGGAGAAGGAGTAGGTTGGGAATTCGGGGCAGAAACTACCTGAGATCCAGCTTCCTATAAACTTCCATTTTTAAAGATTTTCCATCTTTATGAAGAAGAATTTTTTTTCTAGTCTCTGCATGACTCTCAGAGCATTCTTATAAATTTCTGATTTTGAAGGTTTAACAGTGTCCTTTCTTCACTTCCACAGTAATGTTAAGAATTGTTAAGATAGCTCAGATTTTTTGAGTCCTTACTCTGTGACAGGCACTGAGCTCAGTCTTTACATATCATACTATCTCATTTAAATCTCATTTAATTGCCTCAACAATTCTGTGAAAGAGATGAGGAAACTGTCACTTACAAAAGTATTTTGTCCAACTTCTTGGTAATAGTGGAGCCAGAGCTTGAACCCAACTCTGATCGTAGAACTTATGTTCTCACTACCTTCTGATTCCCTCAACACCAAGTGGCTGAGAATATGACACATTTTTACAGTTACCATGTACACTTAAAATAGTAACTACTAAACTGATTCTTAGGAATTGAGACCAAAGGTGTGTACAAAAGTTCCCTCTTGTTTTTACTTTATTTTATTTTTGTGTGTGTGACACAGTCTTGCTCTATGATCCTACCGGAATGTAGTGGTATGATCTCGGCTCACTGCAACCTCCTCCTCCTGGGATCAATTCTGGTGCCTCAGCCTTCTGAGTAGCTGGGACTACAGGAGTGTGCCACCATGCCTGGCTTATTTTTGTGTTTTTAGTATAGATGGGATTTTACCATGTTGGCCAGTTGGTCTTGAATTCTTGACCTCAAGTGATCCGCCTGCCTTGACCTCCCAAAGTTCTGGGATTACAGGCATAAGCCACCATGCTGGGCCCAGATGGTCCCTCTTAAACTCTAGTTTGCTAACCAGATAACCTGCTTCCCCCTACTTTTTTTCCCTCCAATTACATTTGCCTGAATTTTTGCCTTTAATGTCTCTCTTCTCAATAGTCTTTTTTTTTTTTAAGCCACTCTAGGGATTTCATCTTTAATGAAAACAAAAAAGATTCAGATCAGTAATTGAATACCTATTGAAACCCATCATTGTGTCCAAATAATTGGTCATATAATCAATATGACCCCTACTCATGTGATGCTCCTTACAGACTTTTGGGAAGTCAGGCAATGTACAGACAATCACATAATTATAATCACATGAGAAAATATATAGGATAATAAGAGAATCTCTAATTTAGTTGGGGCATCCAGAAGGGCCTCTTTAAGGAGGTGACACTGAAGCTGAGGCCTGGCTGATAAATAGGAGTGTGTGTAGTGGTGATGGGAGCCATAGAGACTGCCTGCAGAGGGAAGAGTGTGTCTGAGGTATGTGACATGTGGAATGAATGATGGCCACTGTGGCTGCAGCATAGTGAATGAGGAGGAAGGCTTCAGAGATAAGGTTGAAGACATGAACAAGGGACTGCCTGTTACTGCATATCATAGTAAGGGTTTTGGATTAACATTGCTATACAAATTAATGTGGTAAAGATGCTTTAATTATTATCAAAAATGATTACAAGAAAATTTGAATGGCAGTGTGGTGTTCGTGGAAAGGTGTTTTTGTTGCTGTTGTTGTTGTTTGTTTTGTTTTGAGATGGAGTTTTACTCTTGTTGCCCAGGCTGGAGTGCAATGGTGTGATCTCAGCTCACCTCAACCTCTGCCTCCCAGGTTCAAGTGATTCCCTTGCCTTAGCCTCCTGAGTAGCTGGGATTACAGGAGCCTGCCACGACACCAAACTAACTTTGTAATCTTAGTAGAGATGGGCTTTACTCCATGTTGGTCAGGCTGATGTTGAACTCTTGACTTCAGGTGATCTGCCCACCTCAGCCTCCCAAAGTGTTGGGATTACAGGCATGAGTCACCGCGCCCAGCCATGACACCATTTCAGTAAAACTTTATTTACAAAGTTTTATGTCTATCAGAATGGGTAAAATTAAAAGGACTGACAATACTAAGTATTGTCAAGGATGTGAAACAACTGAAATTCTCCTACATTGCTGGTGAGAGTATAAACTGAACAACTCATTTTGGAAAAGTGTTTGGCAGCACCTTCAGAAGTGAAACATGCATCTTCTATATATCTATATATCCCTGTATGATACATCTATGTGTGTGTGTGTAAACATACATAGGCACTATATATCTATAGCATGAATATCCACCAATGGACACATACAGTGATATTCATAGCAGCTTTAGCCATAGTGGCCCCAAACTGGAAAAACCCAGATGTCCCCAAACAAGAAAATGAATAAATGAATTGTGGTATATTCTTCCAATGGAGTATTACCCAGAAATAAAAAAGAATAAGCTACAGATACACACAACTGCATGGACAAATCACATAGGCATTATGTTGAGCAAAAAGAGCTAAACATGGAAGAGAACATACTGTCACACGAATCATCCATGAAGTTCAAAACTAGCAAAACTAATCTTTCATGATTAAGTCTGTATAGTAGCTATCTGGAGGGATAGGATGCAGTATTGACTGGAAAAGGGTATAAGGAAAGCTTCTGGGGTGTTATGTATGCTCTAGATCTTGATCTGGCCTGGAAAGTGGTTACATGGTTGTACACACATGTAAAAATTCAGAGTCATATACCGGAGATTTGTGAATTTGTAGGTAAGATATATATTTCAATAAAAAAATTTAACATTAAAAATATTACAATAGATTTGAATAAATGGGGGGAAATTTCAAAAACTCAGAGTTACAAATTACATATGTAATATGATCTGAATTCCATTAAAAATTCATGGGAAAAAAATGGAAAGAAAATCTGTGGAAAGGTTGGGCATGGTGGCTTATGCCTATAATTCCAACACTTCGAGATTGACTTGAACTTCTGATTGCTTGAGCCCAGGAGTTCAAGACCAGCTTGGGTAATATGGTGAAACTCCATCTCTACAGAAAACACAAAAATTAGCCTGGCATGGTGGCACATGCCTGTAGTCTCAGCTACTTGGGAGGCTACATGGGAGGATTGCTTGAGCCTGGGAGGCAGAGGTTGCAGTGAGCCATATCTGTCACTGCACTTTTGGGTGATGGAGCAAGACCCTGTCTGAAACAAACAAAAAACAAAAAAAGAAAATCGGCTGAAGAATTAATAGTGGTTTCTGGATAGAGGGATTGTATTTCCATTTCTCAGTAGATTTCAGTGTTTTCTAAATTTTCTGTAATGTATGCATCTTATTTCCATATCAGAAAAATTGAAATGGCAGAAACAATCACTGAGTTGATCTGACATAATTTCAGGGAATTGTAAAGCAAGTTTGAAATTTTAGGGGTGAATTAGCAATTTAGAGACGGGCAAATTTAGAAGGCATCTCAGAGGGATAAACCTGAAGGAGAACTGGAACAGCACTTTGGGAAGGATCTGAATGAAAGCAGGAATGGGGGTTGGTCAAGGAACCTTGCGTGATATTTCCTTTGGCCTGCATTCTTTAGCCTACGTTGTTCCATCCAGTTCATGAGTTCTGCAGTCTCTTCCGTGGTCCTTCAAGGATGTTAAGAGCTTTTTCTTACACTCTAACATGGTGATTTGAAACCATTTATGATTTTTATCCTTAAAAAGCTCTTCTCCTAGCCTTTTACATTTTTAGGCATTACCATTTGCTCTGTTCTCTATTTTGAGGCTGCCTTTTCCTCCCTGCTGCACCATATGCCAATGTGAGTTTAAAAATTAATTGTGCCAAGCCATTCTCTCCTCCCCTAAAATAAATAAATAACCCCAGACCCCCCTTCCCTCCTGCCACAACACACACACGGAGCTCCAAATGATCCATCTGTCCTATTGAAGATATCCACCACCCACTTCATCCTGGGGCAGGCTATTTTTGTTTGCTTTGTCTTGAAAATTCCTGTGTTGGAAGCTTTAAAGAGTACATTAGTTTCCATCAGAAAATGAAAAGCAAAGCAGTTTGTTCCCCTGTTTCATACCTATTTCAGGGCTGTGCAAAAAGAAATGATCAATAAATGCTGATTGATGCAGATCATGGTCTATGCCACATTTCAGATTTTTCTGTGCACGTTTTTACTATCAATTGCATGTTTATAATCATAAAATGGATTATGAAAGGGGTGATATTCTCTGGAATCCAATATTTTCTGCATCTCTTTTCTGCAAATCTGTTTCCTCTTAGGTGAGTTTAATTACTGAATTTTCAAATTCTCTGTGGTATCCAAGGATGACTGGAAGCCTTCTGTGAGTGGTGTTTGTTTTGTTTTGTTTTCAAACTGCTTCTCTCCCTTTCCTTGCCAGGGTAAGTAATAGCATTATGAGGTGTTACTGGAAATTTTAATCAATAAAATGTACATGTCTCTAATTAGGATGCTAGGAAGTACTGCTGAGTTTGATTGTTTAGTTAATGCAATGAGCTAAGAGACTCAAGCATTTATGTGCACAGGGTCAATTTGAATAAATTTGAGCCTAGATGGGCAGTTTGAATATTTTTTCCAAGATAACCTAAATGAAAGATTCATTTTAAGGTCCAAAGTTCATAAGTATTTGGGAAAGCAGTTCTTCCAAAACAGACATAGAAATGAGGGAGACTAGCTTTGCTTTTAAGAAGTTGACAGTTCATTGATTCCTTTTCTCTTTCATCCATGCCTGTGGCTCAGCTCTCACCTCTGGGTGGATGGATACTGCAAAAGCTATCCCTCCTACTCTGACTTCCCCTGAGACCTAGAGCAGCATTTTCAGCTGCCTGCTGGACACCACAGCATGGATGCTCTGATGACCTCTTGAGCTTATTATTGCATCTGAACTTAACTCATTGTTACCACCAAGCTCATTATCTTTCCTGTGTTTCTTACCTACATGGCTCTACTTTTTTGCAGTCAGTCTCTAATCTTTGGGATTCTTTTTGATGCCTCTCCTTACATTGAAGTTCAATTTCAAGCTAGTCATGGCAGTGTGTACCTGTAGTCCTAGCTACCTAGGAGGCTTAGGTGGGGGGATTCTGTGAGCCTAGAATCAGAGTCCAGTCTGGACAACATAGCAAGTCCCCATCTGTTAAAAACTAAATAAAAGAAAGGTTAATTTCCTCTTTATCAAGCACCTATGTCCTTTTTCTTCTGACCATTTGTCTATCGGGGCCATCTCCTATAAACAGTGCCCATCCTCAGTATGGCTGGGAATATGAATCGATGTAAGAAAGGAATGGCCCAGTGGGGTATTTTCTATTTGTGATATGATCTTAGAGCTATCTTGTTTTCCTTATCTACTGATATCCCTGTCTCACTCCACTTGTCCCTTGGTCATCAAACCTATCTATCTCTCCTCCCACCTCAACCTAGGCTGAGTGTTCTTTCCTTTCTTTCTCCTCTCAAACACTGATGCATAATTGACTACTTCCCCACAATTTTTTATTCAGTATTTGTAGAAACAGTTCTTCCAATGGATTCCCTCACCCAAGCACTGCCCCCTTTCAATTTGGTGCAACCTGAAGTCTGCCCATCCCCTAGTACTGCCCACCTGGAAGTACCCCAAACCTTGGCCCATCCCAATCAATGACATGGTGTCAACACTGGCATGCTTTGGGATTCCAAAGGTGGAAATTGCATTGGTTCTCGTTTCCAAAAGCTCATGGAATAGATGTTTACTGCAAGGTAATAGCACCTAGACAATGATTTCTAACACATTGGAGAGAAGTGACGATTTTTGCATGGGGTTACATGCTAGAGGTAAAACTCAATGGGGGAATATGGATGAATCTCAAAAACATGCTGAGTGAAAGAAGCTGGGGTGAACGGGTAAATATTGGATGGCTCTATTTATATGAAGTTCTGGAATGTGCAAAAAGTGATAGAAATGGGAACAGCTATGGTGTGAGGGCAGGGATTGACTGGGAAGGACCACAGGGGAACTTTCTGCAGTATTGGAAGTGTTCTGTATCTTGACAGACGTGTGGTTTTCATAGGTGAATGCATTTGTTAAAACTCATCAAATTGTATACTTAATATCTATACTTTTTACTGTAAGTAAATTATATCTTAATTTAATAAAGAAACAAAATTAATTCAAGTGGAAAAATTGCAGAGTAAAATGTGTTATAGTATCCTACTAGTGGTTAAAGAGAAAAGACTGTATGCATAGGAATAAACAAAATAATATAATAGGAAGAGGAGCAGACATGCTCTTGTATTTGTGATCAGGAAACATTTGCTTTGGAAGTGCTACTAGTTAATATCATACACTCAGTTGTTTGGGAATACATGGTCACTTTTGCAGTGGTTCATAGCAGATTAAAATCTGATTTTAGAAATTTTAGGTATAAATTTTCTCTGTGGAAACTTCAAATGCTTCTAAAAATCTTGCACCCTGCTGCCTTCCCCTGTACCCAAAATAAATCACAACTATTTGGTTTAAGCTTGGTGAGTAGGAGGGTTTATATCACAGTCTTTATGATAACTAATATGTGAATCCCAGACTGATAGCCTAAAGGGCATGGTAGGCCTGTGAACATATTTTGTTCTGTTGTGTTGGGGAGTAGAGATGTGGACAGTGGTGCTTTTTTCTTTTTGTGAGTTGCAAATGTTTGAAACTTGGGAAATTTCCTAGAAAAATGTGAACATCTGGCAATACCTGGGTGGCTTGCATTCTAAAACAGCAATAACTGCTTGGATCTGAGTAGTAGCTCCTCTCTTTATAAAATTAGATATAATTTACTTTATATATATCCTACCATTCACAGTTATCTCAGGACCAACCTACTGCCACCATTAAAAAAAAAAATTCTACTCTCAGTCCTAGTTTAATTTGCAACCTCTGGATTTACATTTATGGAGCTCCTCCTATATATACATGAGGGAGATATCTGTTTTACAGATGAAATAACCAAGCTTCAATAAGAACTCACCTGAGGTTGGTTGGTAGCAAGTAGCAAAACCAAGATTTGAACTAGGTATTCTTACCCCCAGAGTCTACACATTTACTGACAATGTTGTTGTTCATTTTTTACTTTTAACTTTGGTTTCATCTATTATTGAGTAAAAAATTACTACTTACCTCTGGTTGAGTTCTGATTAGTTTCTTTGTGACTTATTTTGGTAGAATAATCCCTGGTCTCCAAACTCTATTGATTTTGCATCCCTAGCAGTGAAAAAGAAAAAAATGCATAATACATATGTATGTTAATTATTGGTAAATAATAAACTTGTGCTCTATCACTGTTATGTATATTTAAAAACATATGTATTTAAAAGTCTTAAAGAATAAAATTACATATATGCATATATTCCAGAATTCTCTCTCCATACTGCAGAAAATTATGTTGTGGGTATACACAATATAGGCATACCCTATCTATCGTCAGCCAATAGATTAAGTGATGCCTGGACAATGATTCTGCCTGAAAGCATTTTCATATCAGAGACTGCCAATTTTGTATCCAATAAATTGACCCTTCTAGATAAAGGATTCAGGAGAAAGATCACCTGATTTGCCCACATTATGGAAAGACAGCAGAAAGTTCTCCATTGTTAGAAAAGGTATTGTCTCTCTGTAGCACATTTAAAAGACTGTATTCTAAAACCTTCTATAGCTGTGAACTTCAAAATAGCCAAAGGCATCTTTTATCCCTATTAAGGCCCGGGATTCGCCTTTGGTGTGTTTAGGTTCTTTTCAAACATCTAGTTTTGACTGTGGATTTAATGCAGAGAAAAGCAGTACCCTCCTGGGTCTCAGTTTCTCAGTCTGAGATGTGGGGGCTCCACCTCGCAGGACTTCTGCTGTGATTAACAAATTTGTGGTTTTAACTACTTGGACAAAACAAGCACTGAGAGAGGCTGTTAATGTTAAATCAGTGTGAAATGTATTTGTGGATTGGTGCCAGCAGTTTTCCCAGAATTCTGGCACTCTAAAGAAAGAATGGCAATTGAGTGTGCTTTTTAAGGCTTGCTTTGTGCCTGCTCAAAGGTCATGCGGTGTTATCTCTCTAAATAGAGTTGTTTACATGTGGAGGGATTGGATTTTCTTTCTAAGGGCTTATCCATGTCCTTTGACCTCCTTCCCATCAACTTGTGTGATCTGAGTGAAGCTTTCTTCTGGAGCATCCTCTGTTTGGAATGTTCTTTTCTGCCCTCCCGTAACCTCCTTATTTCCTTAGTTTGTCCTCAAGGCCCAGATGGGACGCCACATTCTTCACAATCCTACAAGCACCAGGTTGACGTAATCTTTCCCTCTCATGCACTTTGAAAAAATCAGAGTGTAGCATTGAGGGAATGCAAGGGAACACAATTGACACAACCCTTGCGGACTCCACAGAAGGAAAGCCTTGTGTGTGTGTGTGGCATCGTTGGGAATGCAACAGAGATACATCAAGTTGTTCACGTAAAATGTGAAACATATGCCGTATCTCTGTTCTGGAATATTTTCTTTTATTAAGAAAGAAACTTTAGGCTGTGGCTCGTGCCTGTAATCCCAGCACTTTGGGAGGCTGAGGCAGGCGGATCACCTGAGGCCAGGAGTTTGAGACCAGCCTGGCCAACATGGTGAAACCCCATTTCTACTAAAAATACAAAAATTAGCCAGGCATGTTGGTACACACCTGTGATCCTAGCTACTCAAGAGGCTGAGGCAGGAGAATTGTCTGAACCCAGGAGACGGAGGTTGCAGTGAGCCAAGATTGTGCCACTGCACTCCAGCCTGGGTGACAAAGTGAGACTCTGTCTCCAAAAAAACAAAAAAAAAAAAGAAACATTAAAAAAATTTAAAAAGACAGAAAATTAAAAGGGGTCATTAACCATATCCCCAAACTCTAAGCCAAACCCCCAGACTTTTACTGCTATAACAATACACTGGCATGGTATTTGCCAAGTTGCCCTGTAGTTAGGCACATCCAGGCTTGGTCTTCTGCTAATGCGTGTGCTCTTGGCGGGCCCCTGCATTATTCACCGTGAAGGCTGCTGACACCTGGCCCATCCTACTGTAGGCACTTAATGAATGTTTTAGTTAGCTCTGTGACTCAAAGGTTGGCGAAGGGCCTGCACTGATTTTGACCCAGTCTCCTGTTCTGTTCCTTGTCTTGCTTGCATATGCCTTGTGACCATAAACTCCAGGAGTTCTGTAAAGTTAAAGCTGAAGGCCACAGGTGAAAGATCTCAAAAAAGGAAGCCAGTGAGCGAGAAGCCCTGATTACAGCATAGTCAGAAAATAGGTTATCTGGGATACTGGAGATTTCCTAGTAAATTGACAGTGAACATGAGGTTTGCCAGAGTGAGTCAGAGCTTTTCAGTGTTGAGAGAGACGAATTATAAATACTTTAAATGGTGCCATTCGAAACGCTTCCCTCTGCGTTTTTCCTCCTGGGAGAGCCATGGCGGGGAAGCTGGAGCAGGCAGGCACCACGCACCTGCTTCAGGGTCAGCACCTCCGTCAGGGGAGGTACAGAGAAGCGCTGACGCTGGGGTTTCTGGTTCTACGCTCAGCCATTTATCCCACCAGCAAGGACAGCCTGTCTCCTAATTACCAACCACTGGGACAGCTTCCTATAGCCATGGCTGGCCAGGGCCTCTCCGGCATGTGCCTGCCACTTAGTGCCTTCCAGTTCAGTGGCTCTTAGCTAAGCTCAAACCAGGAGGAGGAGAATTATATCTTGCAGCTGTACATGTGGTATAGAAGTTCTCAGACAACATGGTATAGAATGTGCAACTTTTCCCCTTTTAGCAGAGCGTTAATAATGGCCAGAGGGTGTTTTGTCTTTGATACCTGCCTTTTTGAGTATTGGCTACTCATATTTCACAGTGACTTCTTTTTTCTTTCTTTCTTTTCTTTTTTTTTTTTTTTTTTTTTTTTTTTTTTTTTTTTTTTTTTTTTTTTTTTTTTTTGGAGTTTCGCACTGTTGCCCAGGCTGTAGTGCAGTGGCGCAACCTCAGCTAACTGCAATCTCTGCCTCCTGGGTTCAAGCAATTCTCTTGCCTAGGCCTCCCGAGTAGCTGGGACAACAGGTGTGCGCCACCACACCCAGCTAATTTTTTTGTATTTTTAGCAGAGATGGGGTTCCACCATGTTGGCCTGGATGGTCTTGATCTCCTGACCTCGTGATCCGCCTGCCTCAGCCTCCCAAAGTGCTGGGATTACAGACATGAGCCACCACTCCCAGTCTTCACAGTGACTTCTTAGAGAGAATTACCAAACATTTTTTACAAGGCATTGAGTACAAGTATGTACAGAGCCTCATGCGGAAGAAACAGTGTGACAAAGGCAAGACTCCTGCACTTCAGCAGCTGGCAAGGGAAATAAGATAGTCTATGGGTAACCTTATTGCAAGGCAGGTTTACAAATACCATGGGAGAGCTACTATTTGGGGAACAAGATCGGAAGAAATTGATTCTAGCCAGAGTGATTCTGGAAACCTGTATGGAGGAGGTAGTGTTTGAGCTGCATTTTTAAGCACAGGCGGATTTTTGGAAAGTTCTAATGGGAAGGAGGTTGAGGAATTTCAGGAAAAGCAAAGGAAGCATGAGAAGGATGAAGAGATGTGTCGCAGGCATAGAGAAGGTTTGGCTGCTGACAAAGACTGCATGCAGCCTGGTGGATTGTGATGTGTGGGCAGCAACTTAGTGCCCTGATTCTATGGAGGAGATTCACTGGAGAGTCTTGTCTACCCTATGGAGTTTGAGTGCAGAGGAATTCTGTGACCCCAGTCAGCTGATCTTCATCTGTGCCTGCCTCCTTGAAGGCATTCCAAGCCTGCCTCTCATTGCTCTTTGGGAACTTTGCCTACGCAGAGTGTTGTCAGAGAGTAATCTGAGACACTTGATGCCTGTTAAACTAATTATGCTTCAGTCCTCAGAGTGCCGTGGTGCTCTCAATCCTGAGTGCTCAGCAGATTTTATGTAGTGTCTGAATTATTAATGGGGAAGATATGGAAGAGGGTGCTTGGCTGCTTGCTCCATTTTGAGCAGGTCTTGGGTGAGTGGCATTACAGGAAGAGAAGCAGCTGCTTGCAGAGGGATGGAGGAAGCAGGTCTTCCTGAGGAGCCCTGCCCAGACCGGAGCCTGTGTCAGTATGCTCAGAAAATCACAGCCTGCTTTGGAGGGATGGGTAAGACCCCTTAAACATTGGGCTTTGCAGAGAAGAGGCCCAGGGCTGACCATGCAGAGGACTGAACTTTAGGACTTGCTGGGAGCAGGGAAGTCGCTGCTGAGCAGGAGAACCTCACACGGACCGAGTTGTCACTCTCTGGAAGTCCAGTTGTACCCCCTTTTCCTAGCCTTCCCACTTAATCTGTTCTGTTTAGCAGCAAAGATCATCCTGACTTGTGAGCAACTGCACGTGTTTCTGAAAGGTGTGCTGAGCTTTTTCTGTTTGTTCATTTTGGTTAAAAACAACAAACAAAAACGAAAAGTAACCCTATTATCACCGAAGAAGCCATAGGCTAACTGCAGACCATTTCCTTAGCAAACTAAATTCCATCAATATTCACATTGTAAGGTGGTGATTTGCTCTCTGTGAAAATTTTATTTCTTAGTGAGGAACAAGTAGATCCTAGCAGATGATTTAAACCAGGAGGGGACACTTGTCTGAGAAAAAGACTTAAGTCATTATATAGAACAAAGTTAAAGTCTGTGTTCATTTGCGGAGAATCACTGTGACTGATGAAAAAAGAGCCGTCATTGTGGCATCTGTTCCCCGAGCACTTTGTAGCCCCAAAACGACTGGTTTCGGGCTGGGGCTCATCACATCAGGTGTTTATTGAGCTCCTTCAGCGAGCAAAGGCTGGGTGCCTTCGGTGCCCCTTGGTGAATTTTCCCACTGATGGTTCATTTTCATAATTTATCATAGTAGAGCTTGACTAGGTACAGTGGAGCTGCTGTTAGAAAGATCAGGAATTTCCTATCTGGTAAGATACACAGGCCAGCAAAATCTTGGGCAGAAGTTCAACGTTTGTAATTATCGTTAGCTCTGTGATGTGGTACATTGTAATAGCTTATCATAGAACCATAGAGACGGTCAGAAAACCCACTCCTTTGTGATTGCTGTAACTGTAGTTTTATGTGGGCTGTGGCAGGAGGCAGCAATGAAAGACCTGAATCCACTGGTGCTCCTTTAGGGTCTTCCCCAGCTGTGCTTTCCCTGGTGAAGAGGTTGCTGTTAGGCAGCTACCACTGCAAGCCTATTTTTAAGACTGGAGGTTTGGCCTCCGCTGGGTATTTAACCTGAGCATGTGGAGGAGGGTACGTGAAAAGCTCTGAGCACCTGGGGAGAAGAACTTAGTTCACAGGGGTCTGCAGTCACTACTGCCAGCATCTGAACTCGCATCTCCGCTGCCTGAGAATGGAGTCAGCTGCCTCACATTTATATGTAGTTTGGTTGTCTTTAAAAGCAGGCAAACAGTTGTTATTCTCATCAGCCCTCTTTATGATCCACATGTAGTTTACTTTCCATCCTGAACTAAAATTCTTAAATCAGATCAAAATTCTTATGTATAATTCTATTATTAAGAATTTATTTTTGGCCGGGCGCAATGGCTCACGCCTGTAATCCCAGCACTTTGGGAGGCTGAGGCGGGTGGATCACGAGGTCAAGAGATCGAGACCATCCTGGTCAACATGGTGAAACCCCATCTCTACTAAAAATACAAAAAATCAGCTGGGAATGGTGGCACATGCCTGTAATCCCAGCTACTCAGGAGGCTGAGGCAGGAGAATTGCCTGAACCCAGGAGGCGGAGGTTGCGGTGAGCCCAGATCGCGCCATTGCACTCCAGCCTGGGTAACGAGCGAAACTCCGTCTCAAAAAAAAAGAATTTATTTTTTCCTTTCACAGTCTCTTAAAAGACAGTTGCATCTTGAACTAAATATATGGATCTGTAAACTTGTTTAAAAAAAGTTTAGGAGTGTCCTATGTATGCTCTGCAGATACAATGGCTAAGCATTGAGGCAGAGTTAATGCAGTGGAAATAGTTTTTGTGGGCAATGCTTGATGAGTTTAGGGACCAAGAAAGCAAAATGGCTTTGTTATGGAATAGTTATCCTTTTTTTTTTTTTTGAGGTGAAGTCTTGCTCTGTAACCTAGACTGGAGTGCAGTGGCACAATCTCGGCTCACTGCAACCTCCAACTCCCAGGTTTAAGCAATTCTCCTGCTTCAGTCTTCCAGGTAGCTGGGATTACAGGTGCCCACCACCACACCCAGCTAGGTTTTTTTTTTTTTAATTTTTAGTAGAGATGAGGTTTCACCATGTTAGTCAGGCTGGTCTTAAAACTCCTGACCTCAGGTGATCTGCCTGCCTCGGCCACCCAAAGTGCTGGGAATATAGGTGTGAGCCACTGCACCTGGCCTAGTTACCCTTTTTCTTGGTAAGGATGATGCTGGGTTTGAAGGAAACAATCTCTTTTCTGTCCGAACTCTATGTGTATTACAGCTAGTGCTTGACTTACGACCACGATTGGTTCCAACAGACCGGTCGTAACACGATTTGGTCGTAAATTGAGTAGGCTATATGCACGCGGAGATGGTAGTGCTGCCGGAAGCTGGTCTGCACTGTCGTACGCCCAGCTGGGCAACGTTTGCACTGCCAGATGCGGAGCAGTTGTGGCTAGCGATTGTGGTCGTAAAGTCGAATGGTCGTAAGTTGCATAGGTCGTAAGTCGATCAATACCTGTACTGTGTTCTAGATCCTGCGCTCAAAGTGGCTGCATCATGTTTCTCTATAGAAACACATCTATATTTCACAAAAAGATCATGTAAACACATATAAGCAAGTAGCTGCTCAGGTTCTTAGTTTGCAAAGAACAGAGCTCTAGGAAACCCAGCAAGAAAGAATTAACAGTGGAAGGCAGAGGTTCCCACACTGAGTGTTTATTAGAAAACACTTTAGAAGAACCTAGTAGGTCTGAGGTGGGCCTCAGAGATATGCTTCTTAAACAAACTGGGCCAGAAATCACATTTTGGTAAATATATTCTTTTTTTTGATGGATGAATGGTACAGCTAGTGCTTGATTTACGACCACGGTCGGGACAGCGGACCGGTCATAACACAATTTGGTCGTAAGTTGAGTAGGCTATATGTACAGTTGAAATGGTGCACGCGGAGATGGTAGTGCTGCCGGAAGCTGGTCCACACTGTCGTACGCCCAGCTGGGCAACGTTTGCGCTGCCAGACGCGGAGCAGTCGTGGCTAGCGATTGTGGTCGTAAAGTCGAATGGTCGTAAGTTGCATAGGTGGTAAGTCGATCAATACCTGTAATTTTTTTTTCCAGTTGTATATCTTTTTTTTTTTTTTTAATAGTTTTAGAGGAACAGGTGATGTTTGGTTACATAGATAAATTCTTTAGTGGTGATTTCTGAGATGTTGGTGCACCCATCATCCGAGCAGTATACACTACACCCAGTGTGTCGTCTTCTCTCCTTCACCCACCTTTTGAAAAGCATTGATAGAACATCTTACATTGTATATCTGAAGTTTCTTCGAAATAGGCAAGCAGGGAAAAGAACACAGACAGATTGTTTTACCTGCTTTGTAAATTGTTTTTAGAGGAAGACTTTGGAGGTTGGTGTTGGGCTTAATTCCCAGAATTTTGGAGCAGAAATTTTGAGATGTGACTTTGGTAGTGGTGGAAGTCCTATGTTTCTGCTTTCCCCAAGTCCGCCTCAGTCTGAGTGCCTCTAGACAGCGTCTGTTTCTTCCATTCCCACCATGCTTCCCATTGGCATAGAACAATTCTAGCACATTATTGGCTTGGAAGTCAGAAGACCTGGCTCCACCCTAGGCTTTCTGCATTGTCATGAGAAAGTCACATCTTCTCTGGGACTGACCTTCCTCATCTTAAAGGCTGGCATAATCTGGAGAACATTTAGAAACATAAGTTCCTGACCCCTATGTACAAAGAATCTCCAATTTTTAAAATATATTTTTCAAAAGTTCTACAATTTTTTTTTTTGAGACAGAGTCTTGCCCAGTAACCTGGGAGTACAGTGGCATAATCATAGCTCACTATAACCTCAAACTCCTGAGCTCAAGCAGTCCTCCTGCCTCAGCCTCCCAAGTAGCTGGAACTACAGATGCAGGACACCACACTTGGCTAATGTTTTATTTTTTTATTTATTTTTCTGTAGAGACAGAGTCTTGCTATGTTTCCAGGGCTGATGTGGAACTGGGCCTCAAGCAATCCTCCCACCTCACCCTCCCAATGTGCTAGGATTACAGACGTGAGCAACCACATGTGGCCTACAGATGATTCTTATGCACAGCAATATTTGGGAACTACTGGACTAGACTACCTTTGATGGCCTTGTCAGCTCTATAATTCTATTGTAGGGTTTTAGTGAAAAGAAATTTGTGTTAGAACAAAGTAGCCCAATGACAGAAGGAGTATGAGTTTATTCATTTTCACTTGTGACTTTTGTATGGTTGTAACGGTCACATATTGTACTTCATCTTACTGTGTGGATGTTAAAGAGTAAATGATTACTGGGGTTGTCCTTTTTATTTCAATATGCTAATTCTGTGAAGGTCCTTCTAGCTTGTAATTTTGTGAAAACCCGAAGCTACCTACACATTAATTCTGTCTCCATCATATGATTCTGCAATCACAGAAAACCCATGAAACAACTTTAAGACAATAAACATTGGCTTAGTGGAATGAGGCAGAAGGATTTTCCTGGTACTAAGACGAGGGGTCCTCCTCTAGAAAATGGAAAGGAAATGATTGTTTACTATGGCCTAGAGCTGGATTTATCATGAGTTGAAGCCGAGGATCTTTAATCAAGTCCCCCACCCACCCTACCTGTGAGATCTGAAATACTGGAGAACTTGGAATTATTACCCTGGGATTTTTCTGATAGACATTTTTAGATTATGTAAGATATGTGTATATATCCCTACCCCTATTCTCAGTACCCTTACCAGATGATACTGAATATTCTAGGGGTATTTGCAGGAGAATTCTCTTAGATATTGCAGCTATATTCTTTCTCTTGTTCTGGATATTAATCTAATTTTCAAATATGCATTCATGCTTGAGACTGACAGGCTCAAGTTCCTGGCAGTGGCTGTTTCTGCACCTAGTCATCTGACTGAGAATATGGGGCCCTAAGCTGTTGAGGGTAATCACTTAAATACATCTCCCTTAATCTTCTTTGCTGGGCAGTGAGAAAAGGAGACAGTAAGGAGCCAGGGGAACGGAGAGAATTGTGGGGAAACTCCGCTCCTTGAGCTCCTGCTGCCTATTTTTCATTTCTTGGGAATCCATGCCAAGATGCCTTCCTTCCTTGGCCTAAAGTGTCTGGGGAAATTGTGCAGCTCTGAGAAAAGCAAAGTCACCTCATCTGAGAGAACCAGTGCCAGGGGCTCGAACAGAAAGAGACTGATTGTTGAAGACTGGAGGGTATCTGGGACCTCCTTCCCCACTCACAGGCGTGCCACTGTCACTCAGTTGCTATATCTCTGTCCCGAGGACTACTGCCCACATGGGCACATATGTAACAGCGTTGATCCTTTTGGTAAGTAAAATAACCCACTCTGGACATGGTTTTGTCTTTTGTGATTGGCGTAATTAAGAGAGTACTATCCAGCTCATTCTTCTGTAATGTGTTCTTCAAAGGAAACACTATCCTTAATATATAATTAATGGCAGTGAGGGTGGGAGAGATGGAGAATGTAAGTACAGCTATGGAGCTAAATTCCAAGGGTATTTTTGTCCAGGATCTTAAGATCTTCAATAACAAATGTATGTCTTTCCAAACATTGTATGAATAATTGTCAGTAATAGGAAGTATGATGGAAAAGAAAGATCTCTATCCATAGATGCTGTCCTTTCATATGACAAAGAATAAATGGAAAGGAAGTATTCAAGGCCAGAGATGGACGCCAGCAAAAGATGACCTAAGTAAAGCTGAACTCTAAATTGTGTCACCGTGTAGGGAGCACTCATCTTGTGAAATGTTCTAAAAAAATAAAAAATGAAAAGCCTTTTAATATCCATAGAACTTGTTGAGGCTTCTTTTCAGTGAACCTCATTAAAACATGTCAGTCATCCCTCTGCCTGGGAAAGAGGTGGACAAGGCCCACTCTGAGGTTAGTGTTACTGCACTTGGGAGTTTTCAGACCTGGAAGTTATCATGGTGCCTTTATTAATGAAGATGATACCTACCCAACCGCTCACGCCTTGTCAAAGTCAGCACTAGAATTAGTACAGGAAGCAGAAGGCAATTAGCCGTGGTCCCTACAAGTGTATGAAGTTGAATCAAATAAACCAGGAAACATAACATATTCCTCATCATTCTTGGACAGCCAGAGAGTTGGATTGGATTCAGTTTAGCTGAAGTAAGGGAGTTAAGATGTTCCGTTTTGTTGCAATCAGCTTTCAATAGCTTTGTTGAGTGATAATTCATATGCTGTAAAAGTCACCCATTTAAAGTCTACAGTTCAGTGGGTTTTAGTATGTAACTGATGTGTGCAGCCATTACCATGGTGAATATTTTCATTGCCTCAGAAAGAAACCCTGTACTCTTTAGCTATTGCCTCCCCACCTCAACCACTTCATCCCCACCTCCCAGCCTTAAGAAATCAAAATCTACTTTCTGCCTCTTAGATTTCCCTACTCCGGATATTTCATGCGAATGGAATTTATAATATGTGGTCTTTGGTTTATGGCTTCTTTCACTTAGCATGTTTTCAGGGCTCTCCCATGTTGTAGCACGTGTCAGCACTTTATTCCTTGTTATGGCCAAATACCATTTCACTGTATGGATATTTCACATTCTGTTTCTCCTCTCACCAGCTGATGGACATTTGGGTTGTTTCCAACTTTTGGCTGTTATGGATAATGCCCCATGCATATCCATATACAAGGTTTTTTTCTTTTTTTCATGTCAGATGGGTAAGGTGCCAATGTCATAACAAGGTTTGAGGGTGGCACTCCTCACACATGCGTACATGAACACATCAAATGGATCATCATATACAACTTTTTATGTGGACATATGATATGTTCAGAACTCTTGGGTATATACCTAGGAGTGGAATTTCTGGGTCATGTAAAAATTCTATGTCTTACCTCCTGAAGGACTTCTAGATTATTTTACAAAGTAGCTGCTCCCTTTTACATTCCCACCAGCAGCAAATGAAGGTTCCAGTTTCTCCACATTCTTGGCAACATTTGCTATTATGTGACTTTTTTGGGGGATGGAGTTTGGCTATGTTGCTCAGGCTGGAGTGCAGTGGTACAACCTCGGCTCACTGCAACCTCTGCCTCCCAAGTTCAAGTGATTCTCCTGCCTCAGCCTCCCAAGTAGTTGGGATTACAGGCACGTGTCAGCACACCTGGCTAATTTTGTATTTTTAGTAGAAATGGGGTTTCACCATGTTAGCCAGGCTGGTCTCAAACTCCTGATTTCAGGTTATTGGCCTGCCTCTGCTTCCCAAAGTGCTGGGATCATAGGCGTGAGCCACTGTGCTCTGCCTTATCTGACTTTTTTATTCCAGCCATCCTAGTGGATGTGAAGCGGTATCTCACTGTGACTACACAGAGCTTTGGCTGGGACAGAGAGGGCTGACAAGCAGATCAGTGCTCAGGGAGGACAGGATATTCACTCCAACGGCTGCTGATGGTGACAGCTCCTTCTCTCTTACTCTGAACAGTCTTCTCTTCATGATTCCAGGCTGCATCTCTTTTTAGGAGAGCAGGGAATGGGAATGGAGAAACCGTGCCTTCTGCCCAGCATGCTTACAAGCTATGCTAAGAACTTTGTTCCGAACCTGCTGATCATGCCTATTGCAGCGAGGGACACTTCCCTCAAAAATCAGATCCTCATACTAGTGGATACCTAGAATCCCTTTACTGAGGAGAAAAGTGTTTTATTCCACAAATAGGAATAAAAATGAAACATGTAGATTTCTGCCGGAGCTAACACTTTATTGTGAATGACTTCAGTGCTTCTATGGAATGTTTCTACTCAAAGAGACTCAAATCAGATGTGTTTGGAATGAGCCACTGTTGCTCCTGAAAGAGATAAGATCTGTTGGGAGGAGGAGGCAGCCAAGGGGAAGCCAGGTAAGCTGCAGTTGAATGAAAGCATGCTGGATAGTGACTTATCAGCAGTTTCTGTCATGAGGGAAGAAGAGAATTAACAGGATCAGAGAGAGTTCTGGATACAGGAAAGGTAATCTCATTGGGATATCCATATCTTAGTGGAGGCAGATAAGGAAATCTGGGAGATTAGTTAAGTGTGTGGCTTTGAGGTTGGACATTCCAGAGTTTGACTCCCCGCTCCTCTACTTACTTAATGTGTTACTTTGGGAAGTTAGTGATTCCAAGTGCATTTCTCTGTCTGTAAGGTAGGCAAGGAATGCATACCTTATATGACTGCTTTGGGCAGGCCTATCCCTAGAGTAGATGGGGCCCTGGGCAAATATTTTTTGTAGGGCCCCTGTCTGTATAAACAATTTGAGTCACCCCAAATCAGTGTGTCAACAGCTCAATCTTTTTCAATCATGGGAAAGAAATGCCACACCAGCCTGAGGTAGTGATTGCTTGGTAGGCTTGTCCCCTAGAATGGAGCCAGCTCCAGGGCCCCAAGAAACTCCATTGGCATGACTCTTGGGCTCCTTGGGGCATCTGGCCAACCCCTTGCACAGCATGGGAGAGATGCAGAGGATCACTAGAGAAATCTGTGAAGAGGAGGCACAGATTCCTCATCCAGACAGCACTGCTGGCCCCAGCAATCCCATGTACCAGAGCACACTTAGACATTTTTGAGGCAGGAATGGGGTTAGGGCAGGGCTCTGCTTGCCCATGCCTAAGGGTAGTATTGATTATGAGGACTAAATGAGAACCTGGCTGGGCATGGTGGCATGTGCCTATAGTACCAGCTATTTGAGAGGCTAAGGCAGAAGGATCATTTGGGCCCAGGAGTTCAGCCTGGGCAACATTGTGAGACCTTATCTCAATTTTAAAAATTGTAAATAAAGATAAAAATAAATTTAAAGAATGAGAACTTGCATATCAAAGTGTTTGGTATAGTGGCACACAAATGCATCCACTAAATGTTAATTTCAGTAATAATTATAGACTTGCAATATAGTCAGCATTAGTCATTTTGGACAGTCTCTACAGAGGCTGAATTTAAAAAATAAAATAAGAAAAAATCGTTTATTGTTGTTAAAAATAGTGATTTCTATTGTTTGCCTTCCATGCTGTGAAACAATAGAGGCCCAGGACTATAGATGCAGCACAGGACGTGGGATTCCCAGGAAGCCACTGTGTGCTCGAGCATCCTGTTTAGGACAGGTGCCTGGAGGAAGTGTGCCCTCCTGCAGCCATGCTTGTTCCTGTGCTATGAAGCACCGGAGAGTTCAGGAGCAGCTCCTCGCAGGGTGCTTGGGAATATTTGGCAAAGGCCTCCTGCAGCTGCCAGAAAGATCTCAAGATGCTGTAGCTTCCTGCTGTTGTCTGGTGCTCAACCCCTACTTGGAGTTGTGCTGGGCTCCTTGATTTTCCAAGTGTCCCCATGCGTATCTTGTCCTTTGTCATGCTCAAAACAACCCTTGGATGTTGCAAGGGAAGACACTGTTTTCCTCATTTCACAACAGCAATGAATTAGCAAGAAGATGGAAAAGTGGACAAAACAAATTTATCAGTGAACATACAAAACAGCTTCTGCAAAAATATGTCAGTGAACATATATCAGTGAAACAGATCTGTGAACATATAAAACAGCTTCTGAAAAAATATATCAGTGAACGTATATCAGTGAAATAGATCAGTGAACATACAAAACAGCCTCTGCAGCTTCTGGTTGTAGATGTAGTACTGTTCTAGAAGAATGGCTGTCATTCACTGGGGGCTGCTACATCTCAAACATTGTGATAAGCTTCTTTTGTGGTTTGGCTTTGTTTTAGGGACAGGCTCTCCCTCTGTCTCTCTGGCTGGAGTGCAGTGGTATGAACAGGGCTCACTGCAGCCTTCACCGCTTCAGCTCAAGCGATCCTCTTGCCTCAGCCTCTCATGTAGCTGGGACCACAGGCACATGCTACCATTTCTGGCTAATTCTTTGGGGTTTTTTTTTTTTTTTTTTTTGTAGAGACAGGGTTGTCCAGGCTGGCTGGTTTCAAACTTCTGAGCATTAAACAGTCTTCCTGCTTCAGCTTCCCTAAGTGTTGAGATTATAGGTGCAAGCCACCACACTGCCCTGTGCCAAGTGTTTTATGATTTTTCCATGTTTGATATTCTCAATAACTCAACAAAGCAGGAATTACTTTTATTTCGTTTTGCAGAGAAGGAAACTGGGGCATATGCAGTTAGGGGACCTGCCAAAGATCACTAAAGTACTCGATTTGGGCCCAGGTGTGTCTGACACCCAGGTTCATGGTCTCAACCATGATACCATTCTGCCTCAGTCCGAGGAGCGTAAGAGTGGGTCATTCGTGAGGTATGCTGAATGCTGACACACCTAAAGTTTATAAATAATATTGCTAATTAAGTACTTCAGCAGCTCAAATTTGAAGATTCCCATAAAGTAAAGAGTTGTTGCCAGGAAAATTAGCAAAGATTTCCTTCCTTTAGCTCGTAAATACAAGCTATCTGTATGGCATGTTCCCTTACTCTACTGTAGGAAATTAGAGTGAAGTTTGTTTTTTTGTTTGTTTGTTTGTTATTTTTTCCCAAGACAGAGTTTGGCTTTTATTGCCCAGACTGGAGTGCAATGGCATGATCTCGGCTGACCACAACCTCCACCTCCTGGGTTCATGTGATTCTCCTGCCTCAGCCTCCCTGGTAGCTAGGATTACAGGCATGTGTCACCATGCCCAGCTAATTTTGTATTTTTAGTAGAGACAGGATTTCTCTATGTTGGTCAGGCTGGTCTTGAACTCCTGACCTCAGGTGATCTGCCCACCTCTGCCTCCCAAAGTGCTGGGATTACAGGTGTGAGCCATTGCGCCCAGCTAGAGTGAAGTTTTTGAACCCGTGTTTCTTTCTGTCCTTTGGAGTGTTTGGGTCTTGTACAAATGGAAGAACATATTTAGGGCAATTACCTTCTTGACAAATAAACAAGAAGAGTCTGGCACTGTTATCAAAAGCCCCAAGGATATCTGGAGAGGATTCAGTGATTATGTTGTCAGCTGAGTCCAAATCCCAAAGCAGAATGTTCTGGACTGGAAAGCAGGGACCAAAGTAGATTTGGCAGTCCCCTCCCTGGAGAAGCAATTCATATCCCAGAAGATAGAACGATGGTTCATCTCTGATTCAGGCACCTGCTGGGACCTTTCTGTTAGGTGCAGCACACCCAGGGCTTGTCTTCACTTGGGATGGTCTCCCAAGACCCAGATACTCAGATTATCACATAACTGAGAGAACCTCTTGGGTACATTATTGTTTCTTAAAGCAGCAGCAACCTGTTTCAAAACTAAGCAGAACATAGAACACTGTAATTTTTTTTCTTTTAATAGGCCCTTCTTATGCCATTCACTAATCCACAACCCCAGACCTGTACGTCAGAGGGCTAGGGGAAGCGTCTTGGGTATAGTAGGCCAAAGGCCAAAAATGGCTTTGCTGTCAACAGTGTGAAGACAGCATATTCTTCAAGATGCTGTAGAGCTTTTCGTTTTTTCTTTCTTTTTTTTTTTCTTGAGACAGAGCCTCTGTTGCCAAGGCTGGAGTGCAGTGGCATAATCTCGGCTCACTGCAAACTCCGCCTCCTGGGTTGAAGCGATTCCTCTACCTCAGCCTCCTGAGTAGCTGGGACTACAGACACCCACCACCATACCTGGCTAATTTTTTTGTATTTTTATTAGAGACAGGGTTTCACTGTGTTAGCCAGGAGGGTCTCGATCTCCTGACCTCGTGATCCACCCGCCTCACCCTCCAAAAGTGCTTGGATTATAGACATGAGCCACCATGCCCGGCCACTGTGGAGCTTTTCTATAGCATCTTCCTGATGACATTGAGAGGCTGTGTTGTGGAAAAGGTTTTAATTCCTTGCAAAGCCTGGAACTCAGGTGTGAAGACCCTCTCTTAAATTTGAGAAAAGCATTTGAGCAAGCCATGAAAAATATATCCCAGGAAAGTTGGTAAGAACCAGCATCAGGTTCCGGCCCTCAGACCTGCTCTCTGATGACTGACAGCTTTGACGAGGTTACTTTGAGAGGCAAAGTAGTGACAGGCGACTGCTGCTGGCAAGGAGACGCACTGCACTGTGGCCTCCCATTCTTCCAGCATGCTGGGTCCCCAGGGCCACATCCAGTTTGTTGATGGGATATGGTTCCCCCCACGCAGCAGTCTTACTTTGACTTTTATTCTCCTGAGGGTGGAGGTGATAGGTGGTGGCCAGTTACTGCTACATCTTGCAAGGGCATGAACGGAGAGGGATTTGAGGTTTCAGCTCTTTGGGAAAGCATTAGATAGTTTGCATTTTTTCTTTGATTTATAGTTACCAAGAAGCCCCGTTCAATTCCCTAGGCTTCTTATTCCATTAGTTTAATCATATTTCCCAGAATCATGTGTTTCAAGCCCTTGATGGTCAAGCCTTTCGATCACATCCCACTCTTAACCCCCAAACACCCACATCAGTCTTCTTTGTCACAGATGTTTGAAGGACCCTTTCACATGGCGCTCTTTGTACTGCAGTTCTGCTACCTGGCATGGCCTCACTGGCTCTTCTGAGGCCCAGCAGGATGCAGGTTAAACTTTTCCTCCTCTGGGGAGGCCTGATCTTGCCTCTTGCCTCATCCTCTGCTGTGCTTTCTTGGCATCCTCTGCACATCTTTGTTTGAGTTGCCTGTTTATAAGCTTCTCCCTTTTCATACACTGAGGTCCTCTCTGGGCAAGGAGAGAGCTGTGTTCCTGTTTTTATTCCATGATAGTACCTGGCACAGAAAAAAGGCTGTGAGTGATGAGTAAATGAATGAGTGAATGTTCACAGAAATCAAATCACAATGTTAGAAGAATACAATTCGGCCTTTAATTGTGCCCCTGCCTTGAGTAGCTGAGGCCAGGAGAAGCTGTGAAACAAAGTGGCTGCAAAGTCAGGGCTGTGGGGTCAGACCTCACTGCCAAATTCCAAGTCTGGTCAGAGCTCGCTGTCGAATTCAAAGTCCAGCTCTGCTCTTTGTGGTTCTGTGACCTGGGCAAGTTACTTAATATATCTGAGCCTTAGTTTTCTTGTATATAAAATGTGGATAATAACTACCTACATTGCAGCAGTATTACAAGCCCTACGAGAAAATACATATTTAAAAAACTCTAGCCTTTAGTAGGAGCTCAATAAATAGGTCCCCCTTCTCACCCAAACGTGTGTGAAGTTGAATAATTATCTAGATAACAAATACAATCAATTTTCAAAGGAAAGAAATATCACTGAAGGGAAAGAGAAAGTAGGATTTGCGATGTGAGCTGGAACATAGATAGGATTTACTTAAAATATGAGTAAGAGGAAATTAGCCCAATGATCTGTGAGTGGAAAGAAAAAAGTAGAGGTAAGACATTTTTCACCTAGTTCCACTGGCTGAATCTGCTTGGTCCGGCTTTTTTTGTTTTATTGATGGTTGCTTTGTGTTTTGTTTCTTTATTTTATTTTTAGCTCTAGGAATGTTGGCAAGTAACTATTTTCACATGAAATGTTCCCATATCAATTATTTCTTCAAGTAACTAAATATGCTGCAATGCCCCATTCATTTTAATTAAATGTACTTCAAAACGAATCTTATTTAAAGTCAGAGGCTAAAGCAGTCTGTTGAAGTTTAATTGTTTGGCATTGTATTAATCCAGGCTTAAACACATTTGAATCTTACTAAGAGTGGCTTACTTTCATAGAAATCCCTGACTTCCTGTCCTTTGAGCCTAATGATTCTGGGGCATGACCCAGTGCCGATGATTATGGATGTACGCCTGTTAACTTGGCAAATTAGCCGTGGACCTGTGATGGCCCTGGGTACAAGACAATGCTGCTAACAGAAAGGGAATATGGATTGTTTGGGGGCTGGGCATGGTGGCTCACGCCTGTAATCCCAGCACTTTGGGAGGCTGAGGCGGGTAGATCATGAGGTCAGGAGTTCGAGACCAGCTTGGCCAATATAGTGAAACCCCATCTCTACTAAAAATAGAAAAATTAGCTGGATGTGGTGGCGAGGGCCTATAGTTCCAACTACTCGGGAGGCTGAGGCCGGAGAATTGCTTGAACCTGGGAGGCGAAGGTTGCAGTGAGCCAAGATCGCTCCACTGCACTCCAGCCTGGATGACAGAGTGAGACTCAATCTCAAAGAAAAAAGGGAATATGGTTTGTGTGTTACTCAGTAGGGTGGACAGGTCACTAACACAGGCTTGAGTCGTCTGTGGGCTACATGCTGAAGGTTGCCAGTAGGAAAGTAATATAAGGTGAATAGGTGGCCAGCAGAGGGGTGATTCTGTCCCTGGGATAGAAGACGAAGGCTGTCAACAGGAAAGCAGCATAGTCTGTGTGCTGTTTGTTAGGGTGTGTAGAGGTAGCCAGCAGGAAGATTCCTTTCTCAACCTCAGAAAGCAGCACACCCAGAATGCACTAGAGAAACCCTTTGCAGAATCAGGTTTATGAGACCTTCACATTGAAATATGTCAGGATTTTAGATAGGCTATGATATGATATGCACGAGGATTCTAGA
This sequence comes from Cebus imitator, assembly GCF_001604975.1. Classification (NCBI taxonomy): domain Eukaryota; kingdom Metazoa; phylum Chordata; class Mammalia; order Primates; family Cebidae; genus Cebus; species Cebus imitator. The sequence goes on from NW_016107476.1 coordinate 2,526,517, forward strand.
TGCTTCTCAAAGGTAAATATAAACCTTTGATGTCAACACCTTATTTATCATTATTATTTATTACTTTATTTATTTGACAGAGTCTTGTTCTGTTGCCCAGGCTGGAGTGCACTGGCGCGATCTTGGCCCACTGCGGCCTCTGCCTCCTGGGTTCCAGTGATTCCCTGTGCCTCAGCCTCCTGAGTAGCTAGGATTACAGGTGTGCACCACCACGCCTGGCTAATAATTTTGTATTTTTAGTAGAGGTGGGGTTTTACCATGTTGGCCAAGCTAGTCTTGAACTCCTGACCTCAAATGACCCACCTGCCTCAGCCTTCCAAAGTACTGGGATTATAGGTGTGAACCATCACGCTCGGCCAACACCCCATTTTTATAGGAAGTAAGAGATTGAGGCCCAGAGAAGTAAATGACTTTCCTAAGGTTGGGGTATAATTAGAGGGTAGTGTTAGATTAAGGCCCTGGCCTTCTCTCTTCCTGTTTAATATTACAAAAGAGAAGACCAAAGGATGATTAATTATTTTTTAAGTTTAGCTGGAGACTCAGCTCAGGTGAAACTTTCATGTGGACCCTATCCAGACCTCTAGATCTCTCTGCTGTTTGCCACACAAATGCCCATCCAGGCACCTCTGTGCTTGCCTATTTATATCTGCTTATTTGCATGTCTCTCCCCACCTGCTAGTAAGCTCCTTAGTGGCAGGGCAGTTGTTTTCTTCTGACTATCACACAGTGCTTGGTAAATAAAGGTACTACATACATTTTAAAATTGAGATATAGTTTAGTACACCATAAAATTCATCACTTTAACATGTACAATCCTGTGGATTTTAGTAAAACCACAAAGTTGTGCAACCATCCCACTGTCTAGTCCCAGAGCACATCTATCAGCCCCAAAAGAACCCTGTGCCCATTAGAAATCAGCCCCGATTACTCACATTCCTCAGCTGCTGGCAACTGCTTATCTCCTTTACGTGTTTGTGGATTTGCCTATTCTGGACATTTCATCTCACTGGAATCATGTAACCTGTGGTTTTTTGTGTCTGGCTTCTTTCACTTACCATAATGTTTTCAAGGCTCATCGAAGTGGCAGCATTTATCAGTATCTTATTCCTTTTTATGTCGGAATAGTATCCCATTGTAGGGCTAGATCACATTTTCTTTATTTTTTCGTCAGCTGATGGTCATTTGTGTTGTTTCTGCTTTCAGGCTATTATGAATAATGCTGCTATAAACACTTGTGTACAAGTTTTTGTGTGAACATGTGTTTTCAGTGCCCTTGGGTATGTACCTAGGAGTGGAAATCCTGGGTCATAAAGTGATTCTCTGTTTAACTTTTTGAGAAATAGTTTTCTACAGTGGCTACACTATTTTGCATTTCCACCACTTAATACATTTTCAAATTAAATTAAAGCTATTCCCCCAAAGTGAAATAACCAGTTTTCCCATATGTACAGAAATCCCATTTGTACATTCATATCTATTTACATCCTGTATCTTACTTTTCAAAACTGCTTACAGCTTTACAACTTACAGGTCTGCAAACATTATAAAAAGAGAGTAGGGCCTTTACTTTGAGATGTCATTTAGCTGGCTTTTAAATTCACTTTCTATAAGTACCTTACTGTGGCCCCCAAGTTATGTTTGTTTGCTATTAAGATGTCTTTCCTCATCCAAGTTCTGTAGCCATAGATAGCAACCAAAATTAATGAGAGGACATCAGAGACATTATGACTCACAGTGCCCAGAAAAATCTAGCTTACAACGGTGTGCCTGCAGCCCAAGTGGAAAGGGAGAATTCTCATGCCATAGAGCGAGATCTCCTGAGATAAAGATGAGCTGGGGAAGAAAGTCAAACAGCTAGGGGCACGCCAGCACTGAGCCATCTTCCTTTCTGTCCATCACGACCCAGATCATTTTGTAAGGTCGTTTTTGACATCACTAGAGTATTCTGGGATGTGTGATATTTCCTGTCCTTGTGAGACAATTCCCAGTTCTGTTTCATGTCAGTCTTTTCCCTGAAGTGCCATCATGTGATTCTAGTGTGTAGCTGGATATGTTCTGTTATCCTTTTCTTGGGTACTTGTTCTTAAAGGGCACAGGCTCTATCTTCACTTGGTAGCCAGCAACACTATGGGACAGTGGTTACTTAATAACTACCTAGGCCAGGTGTGGTGGCTCACGCATGTAATCTCAGCATTTTGGGAGGCTGAGGCGGGCGGGTCACTTGAGGTCAGAAGTTCTAGACCAGCCTGGCCAACATGGTGAAACCTCATCTCTACTAAAAATACAAAAAAAATAAGCCAGGTATGGTGGCACATGCCTGTAATCCCAGCTAGTTTGGAGACTAAGGCACGAGAATTGAATGAACCCAGGAGGTGGAGGTTGCAGTGAGCTGAGATCGTGCCACTGCACTCCAACCTGGATGACAGAGTGAAACCTTGTCTCAAAAATATAAATAAATAAATAAATAAATAAAATAACTGTCTAATTTTTGAGGTCACCAATTGGTCTAATATTATTCATGATGGGAATACTAAGTGAATTTCTTTAATAATACTTCAGCTGAGTTTGAGTTAACATAGATTGTGGTTCAATTAGTTTGTTTTAAGAGTTTAAAGAGGCCGGGTGCAGTGGCTCACGCCTGTAATCCCAGCACTTTGGGAGGCCGAGGAGGGCAGATCACAAGGTCAGGAGATTGAGACCATCCTGGCCAACATAGTGAAACCCCGTCTCTACTAAAATACAAAAATTAGCTGGGAGTGGTGGCACATGCCTATAGTCCCAGCTACTAGAGAAGTTGAGGCAGGAGAATTGCTTGAACCCAGGAGGCAGAGGTTGCAGTGAGCTGAGATTGCACCACTGCACTCCAGCCTGGCGCCTGGCGACAAAACAAGACTCTGTCTCAAAAAAAAAAAAAAGAGTTTCAAGAAAATGCAAATACAATCCAGTACATTTCTTGGTTAACTTCTATATCTAAATACCAAGACTGATCCCGTTCATTTTCTATATGTGGCAGCAGCTAGTGAAAAGAAGTTGAGCCCAGCCAACCTTCTGTAACTCTTCCTGTAGTTGCAAGGACCACATTCAACTTGAAGCTTTCCTTGTCTCTCTTGCTGAGCGGTAAGCATTCCTTGCAACTTGAAAGTTCATACTGTTTTGTCAGTATCTCTGACTCCAATCCCTCTCTGCCTTGTTTTAGAGTTATTTAGGTCCTTGAGCTATTTGCCCTAGTTAGATGTAAGGTTGTAGAGGGCTTAGTTTAGGTATCTTTGATCTCTGTACCACTTTTGGCCCCTTGAAGGTGATGCATATTTGCATATTGCAGATGCTCAGTAAATATTGTTAGCCTCATTAATGGGTCAACATTCATTTGTTTCTCTTCATTTCTTCCTTTGATTTTTGCCCACCTAGTTCTCAATTGTGGATACTGTGGCTGAATGCTGATCTTGTGGCTTACTTGCTTTTTCTGTATACAAATTTAATAGCCAATGAAGCGTATTGGTAAATTCTCAGTGCTCCTAGTATATTTCATTCGGGAAGGAGAAATATTTTTTTTGTGTAATCCAGATCCAAAAGCAAGGAGAATTTAAGTTTAAAATATTTTCCTTGCCGTCCTCCCTCTAATCTCCTCCAAATCCCAACAAATCCAACACGTATGAGGAATGTTTTCTATCTTGCTAGGGATGGTGAGATAAAGGAAGAGAAGAGACCTACCTTCTATATGTCTTTCGAATATACAGCCAACTTGGCATATGACATATAGTACTAGCACAATCTTTGGTTGCATTGTCACAATATGCAGCTGTTTAAGATTGTAAAAAGAGAGCCCATGTAATATATGTGTAAACACAATAGAGTATCATTACAAAATGACTCATTTTTATAGAGCTTGGTAAAGGTCATAAGTCACATCCTTCTGCCTAAAACATAAGCACAGGCCAAAAAGACATTTTGGAGGCATATTTATTCATGACGCAGTTGGTAGTTCTGACCTCTGCTACAAAAATAAATCTAAGTTGTCTCTTTGACATATTTTAAAGGAAGAAGTACTTCAGCATAGTATGTGTGCAAATTCCACTGTGTTTGTATAATAAGATGATCCAGTTAATAATTTATTTTCTTGAGAAAAAAAATATATTCTGTCTGAACATGTTTGGTCTTTTCAGGATATTGTTCTATTTAGAATCTTTCTCTGTTATCTTTAGATGAAAGTGATCAGTGACTCAAGACAAAATTTTTTTTTTTTTTAGCATAAAAATATGGATCGTAGATTCTCTTTTGTTTAGAACTCCCTGCCCAAAAAAGAGACGCTGTGAGAAAAATGTAAAGGCTAGTAATTTAGTTGGAAGGTGATCCCAGGAATCACTGGTAGGGGAGTGAGGCTAATAAAAGGTGCAATATCAAGCCAGTTACCAGTGTGGGCAGCCAATTCTCAACCCACTGGGGATTCCAAGAGGCAGTGTGGGATGTGCTGCAGAGATATCCCAGCCAAGGGATGAGGAAGCTGGGGTATTTACCCACCATCTCCTCATCACCACTGGCTTACAGCTGCTTTCAGGTACGTTAACGCACGCATTCTGATGCTTCTAGTAATCACATCTGACTTGTAGAGGTGAGTGCCTAGGAGGTATAGGTAGGGCACTGACAGATTCCATTTCAAATGATCCAACTAAGGTATTATTTTGGTAAAAATTCCCTCTCCATTCTAATGAAGGATCTTTTGTTTCTGAAGAACAGAAATCCACTTATAGTTTTCAATAACCCAATCAAACTAGATAGAGAGAGCGGGTACAGGAACTCAGGAAATGCTGGAGAGCCAGGCCTCAGGAAGTACAGAATTCCAGGCTGCTCCAGAAACTGCAGCTTAGTTTCTGGGGATATCCCATTCTCTTCCCTCCCATCTGGCTTCATCTGACACCCTGTCCCTTGGGACTTGGTATACACATGGTTCTCTGATACCTGCACCTGGCCTGGCCTAACGTTATCCTTTTTTGATATGCGTATCTACTACTGACGGGGACTTTTATATGTATCTCTAACTTTAGATTCTTAGGAGTAAAAACCTAATTGGCCCAGTTCATCTTTTCCAAAACTGGGTAAAAAGTTGTTGGGCAGCTGATGTATGTGCCTCGCTCTGATCCAGTGCCCACTAACAATCTAGTCATCCACAGCCAAGGGGAGGAGTCATACGGCTCAGTGCCTACCCACAAGAGGGGTAGATGGGGGACAGATGAGCAACGAATGCGACAAGCTCCCCCAAGAAAGACCGTTTGATGAATAAAAATCTCGTCCTGAGAATTCCATGGCATTTTCGTGAATACACAGGGTAAATAATGAAATACGAAATAAAACCCCATGTAGCCACTATCCTTAGAGCGGATGTATTTTTAAAATGATTTATTCATTAGTGTGTTTGAAAGAGACATGTTGTAGAAATCTTAGATGTTAATGAATTAGAAACAATTTTGGTTTTTGGACTAAGAATCTGGATATAGGCTGGGGTTAGTGGCTCATGCCTGTAATCCTAGCACTTTGGGAGGCTGATGCAGAAGGTTTGCTTGAGCCCAGAAGTTTTTATTTTTTTTTATTTTTATTTTATTTTATTTTATTTATTTATTTTTTTGAGACGGAGTTTCACTCATGTTACCCAGGCTGGAGTGCAATGGCGTGATCTCGGCTCACCGCAACCTCCGCCTCCTGGGTTCAGGCAATTCTCCTGCCTCAGCCTCCTGAGTAGCTGGGATTACAGGCATGCACCACCATGCCCAGCTAATGTTTTGTATTTTTTTTTAGTAGAGACGGGGTTTCACCATGTTGACCAGGTTGGTCTCGATCTCTTGACCTCATGATCCGCCCGCCTCGGCCTCCCAAAGTGCTGGGATTACAGGCTTGAGCCACCGTGCCCGGCCTTTTTTTTTATTTTTTATAAAGATGGGGTTTCACCATGTTGGTCATGGCTGGTCTTGAACTCCCAACCTCAGGTGATCCGCCCACCTTGGCCTCCAAAGTGCTTGGATTACAGGCGTGAGCCACCACGCCCGGCCCCAAGCCCAGAAGTTTAAACCAACCTTGGGCAATGTAGTGAGACCCCCATCTCTACAAAAAAATTAAAAATTAGCTGGATGTAATGGTGCATGTCTGTGGTCCCAGCTACTCAGGAGGCTGGGGTGGGAGGATCACTTGAGCCTAGGAGTTTGAGGTTGCAGTGAGCCATGATCTTGCCACTGCACTCCAGCCTGTGTGACAGAGTGAGACAGTGTCATAAAAAAAAAAAAAAGAATCTGGATATAATCAGTAAAAAGTTAAATATATGTCATCTCCCCTTTCTTCAAAAATCCTGAAGATACATTTGCCTTATGATATCCTTTTCCTTACCAAGTCCAAGAAACAGGAACTGGGGCATAAACACAATGATGAAATTTTGCACAATCTCTAAGCAAAGCTGAAGTGAATGGGTGATGTAATCTGAGGTTGCTTCGGTGAGATGCTCAGATGAAGAATCTTGTACAGTTTGGCGAGAGTCATTACCTCCCTACTGTGTAAATGAGGACAGTAGCACTCTCATAGTTCTCTCCTAGTCATCGCCCGATTTTTGTTGGTTGCAATATTGCTTTCATGTTGTCCTTTGCTCAAAACATTTCCATATCCCTCTCTAACCATAATTGGGTAATTGTGGTATCAGTTTCACATATAACTGAATTCACTGCTCACTGCTAGCACTTTTAGTAGTGTTTGCATTCCTGAGTTTAACTCATCTCTTAGTTTGCTAGATGTTGTTTTCCAGTAGTTTTCCCAAGAAAGGTTCATCATGTTGTGTTTGCTGAACACCTTTCTGTTTGTGGTGGTTTGCCTGTTGCCTCTGAACAACTTTTTGGCAGGTGTAAGGTTCTTGGGACATACACTTTCTTTCCCTCAAGACATCCAGGTATTTGCTTCATCTTCTAAGAATCAGTGTTGTTGTTGAGAAGTCTGAGGTTAGCCTGAGTTTTTCTGTTTTTTGTGAGCAATAGGGTTTTTCTGCCTGGACATATGGAGAATGATATTCTTTGGAGTTCTAAGGCTTAGTCTAGGAGTTGGAGTCAGCATTCTGTATCAAATTTTGCCAAAATATATCTATATATTCTTTAAATCTGTGAATTCAGATGTCTCTTCATTTCAGAGGTATTCTCGTGTATTTAATCTTTGAATACATCTGCTACTTAGGTTCTCTACTTCTAGGATATACATTTTTTAAAAATCTTTCTTCTTCTTGCACATCTATTGTTTTCTCTCATTGTTTGAGGCTCTTTCTTCTGTGTTCATTAAAATCATTTCAAAGTTTTCTCTATGCTAGGAATTAGATATTTTATCCGTGTTTGTTTTGTTCTTTGATACTTCAGTTCTTACTATTGATATTATCTTTGTCCTCGGTTTTCTTTTCTTTCTTCTTTTTTTTATTTTGACAGAGTTTTACTCTGTCACTCAGGCTGGCATGCAATGGCGCCATCTCAGCTCACCGCAACCTCCGCTTCTTGGGTTCAAGCAATTCTCCTGCCTCAGCCTCCCAAGTAGCTGGGATTACAGGTACCTGCCATCATGCCCAGCTAATTTTTGTATTTTTTTGTAGAGATGGGGTTTCACCATGTTGGCCAGGTTGATCTCGAACTCCTGACCTCATGATCTGCCCACCTCGGCCTCCCAAAGTGCTGGGATTACAGGCATGAGCTGTGGAGCCCGGTCAGTTTTCATTTCTTAATTTCTTTAACCTTTTTCATCTCACCCTGTTGTGTCATCATCTCATCCTTGAGCTCTTTTTTATTTCATGCACTAGTTCAGCATTCTGCATCTGTGCTCACTCTCCTTAACTCTAGTTTCCACAGAGCAGCAGAGGATCCTGTTGGGCTGATGATCAGATGATGCTGCTTTCTCTGCCCAAATCCCCCAGTGGCACTGGGTGTGGGGGGGCTCACATCTGTAATCCCACCACTTTTGGAAGCCAAGCCTGGAGGATCACTTGAGGCCAGGAGTTCAAGACCAGCCTGCGCAATAGCGAGACCCCCTCTCTACAGAAAAATTTAAAAAATAAAAAGCAGCCGGTGTAGTGGTGCATACCTGTAATCCCAGCTACTTGGGAGGCTGAGGTGGGAGGACCACTTGAGCCTTGGAGGTTGAGGCTGCAGTGAGCTGTGATCATGCCACTGCACTCTGGCCTGGGTGACAGAACGAGACCCTGTCTCTAAATAAAACAAAACAAATAAAATAAAACAACTTAGGGGAAAAGGCAAGGCCACTTACGATGACCTACAGGCCCTATCTCCTTCCACCTCAATAACTTCGCTCCTCCTGCCCTCTGCCTCCTGATCTCACCAGCCTCTCCAATGCTGTGAACACAGCAGGTGGGCTCACGTCTCAGGACATTTGTATTCACTGCTCACTCTGTCGGGGGTGGTTTTTTATCAGAACCTACATGGCTTATTCTCTTCCCCTCTTCAGGTACTTACTCACATAGCACTTCCCCACAGAGGCCTTCCTCTACCCCTCTACTCAAAACCACAGCTTCTCCCCCAACATTCTCTGTCCCCAGCCTTGCCTTTTCTCCATAGCACTTACCACTTTCTTATACATAATCGTACAGATTTTTATATATGTATACATTACTTACGTGTTTTATTATGTCAACTTCAACCTCCCCGACTAAAACATAGCTCCTTCCTGGCAAAGATTTTTGTCTGTTTTCTTTGCTGTGATATCCCAACACCTACAACAGTTCCTGACACTTAGTAAGCACTTGATAAACATGTGTTGCACGAATGAATAGGCTGAGGAGAACAACCACGTCTTCCTGGGAAGATTTCCTAACATCGAAGTCCACCTTTTTTTTTTTTTCTGATGGTTGGTATCACAGTGCCTTTCTCATTTGGCAGCAGAGTTTATATAACAAGGTCTCAGAACGGGGTGGGGGGTCTAAATTTTTTTTTTTTTTTGAGACAGAGTCTCGCTCTGTCGCCCAGGCTGAAGGGCAGTGGCGTGATCTCGGCTCACTGCAACCTCTGCCTCCTGGATTCAAGCAATTCTCCTGCCTCAGCCTTCCAAGTAGCTGGGACTACAGGTGTGTGTCACCATGCCAGGTTAATTTTTTGTATTTTTAGTATAGATGGGGTGTCACCATGTTAGCCAGGATGATCTTGATCTCCTCACCTTGCGATCAGCCTGCCTCGGCCTCTCAAAGTGCTAGGATTACAGGCACGAGCCATCACACCCAGCTGGGGTCTAAATTCTTTAAAGTGTTGCAGGTTAAATCCCCCAGCTTCTATTTTATCAAAACTTTCCTTCTACCTTCAAATGGTTTTGAAAACCTGAATTTTACAGTTTCAAGCTTATCCCATTTAGTTGCGAATTAATGAGGCAGTGAGAAATGAAATAACGATAGTTATTCCGTTCATTGCATTCTTCCTTAGTGCTAGGTCCTTTCTTTTGGGTAGACTACCTGTTATGCTCACCCAGCACAGGATACATAATTTGCAGGGCCCAGTGCAAAAGGAAAATGTGGAACTCCTTGTTTAAAATGCAGGAGAAAGTGCCATTAGTGGTACTAAAATATAAAGCTTTTTTCTTTATTCCCCAGATTCTCACAACTCAGTAGTTTTTATTTTCTATTTAATGTTGTCCTAAATAAAGTAGAATTAAAATTTTAAATTGTTAATGTGAATTTTACCTTTTATTATGCAGTGCCAATTTTAAGTGCAAATATAACAACATTTAACTCAATGGAATCACTGAAATTACACAATTTGCACTGCACAGGTCATAGATGTTTGTGTACTTCATTCTTTTTAGAAAAGTAGGAATGCACAAATCTGCCTCAACTGTTTTT
>NW_016107476.1:2536461-2539909 GCF_001604975.1 Cebus imitator
TGTGATCTCAGCTCACTGCAACCTCCGCCTCCCAGGTTCAAGCAATTCTCCGGCCTCAGCCTCCCGAGTAGCTGGAACTATAGGCCCTTGCCACCACATCCAGCTAATTTTTCTATTTTTAGTAGAGATGGGGTTTCACTATATTGGCCAGGCTGGTCTCGAACTCCTGACCTCATGATCTGCCTGCCTCAGCCTCCCAAAGTGCTGGGATTACAGGCGTAAGCCACTGCATCTGGCCCTCAATTGTTTTTATTTCACTTCTTGATACATGCACATTTTACCAATGATCTCTGACTTTGACTTACTGATTAATAAGAAAGGGCTAAAAGAAAGACAGTGCTAGTTGCTTCTTTCCCTTTCCTTCCATGTCATCATTTTTAGTGTGAGTGGTTGGCTAATACAGGGAATTAACATGGATGGGAAGGCATATGCTTCCTTGGTTGTTTGTATTTCCTAGAACATCATTGCCTTCTCTGTGCATTGAAAGCAAGCATCCTGGTTTGAATGGAATGTGACTCAGTCATAGATATGACACACCTTGTCCTCACTTTGAGTCTCCCTGAATTCCTGTGCATTGTGACTGTACTGGATTCCTGGGCTCACGGGGCATTGCAAACACTCTGCGTCCATGGGCGGCAGGAACAGCAGACACGCAAACTGCACGCATCTCAGCTGTTCACATGTGTGCTCTACTGTCCCATCCGACTTCACTTACACAACACGGGTTCAAAGACTACATTATTACAAATGCCAGTATAGCAGCAGCAAAGCATTAAACCAAATACAGACAGCTTCTGAGCATAGGACCCAGTACAGCTCTGAATGTCACATGCCATGAAGCTGCCCTGTCTTCACCACAACCTTACAAGTGGAACGTCTCCTTCCATTCACAGCTGAGACTGCCGAAACCCAGGGAGAGAAAACCATGTGCCCAGGGCCACTCAGCATGCGGTGGAGCTAACATTCAAGCCCAGCCTGTGTTTACTCAGGCTGCCTGTGTGGCCAGTGTGGCATGATAGAATCACCGCTGGGTAGGCGGTAGGATCTGAGGGGTTTTCACCCATCTCTAAGTAACTGCGTAGCCATGGACAAGTCTGCTTTAGGACTTCTGCTTTTATCTTAATTAATGCCTATTTATGCGTAAAAGCTATAGACTTCCACAAACCAGGGGATCTTCTCTGCAGTAAGAACTAGAGAAACTTGCTGAGACGTGTTAGATGATGAAGCTGCCAATGCTGTGGTAGCAAATGTGGTAATGGTGGTGTGTGTTGCATGTTTTACTTGGCTAGCTTCTCTGATGATGACTGACATGTCCAGGAGGATGAGAGACAGGGTATTTTCTGGGAGTGTTCCAGGGCATAATTAGGAGAGTTATAAGGCCGGATGAGATAGGGGAGCAAATGTAGCCTTTGTAAACCTTGCAAATTTTTTTTTTTTTTAAATTTTAACTTGCTGTCTACCTAAACCACAGAAATGCCATTCCTTGAGAATGATTAGACAGGGTGGATGATTACATTGCACTTTTGAAGTCTTGCTATGTGGATCTGGGTGCATCATCTTCCCCTGTGCAGCCAAGGATGAGTGCCACAGGCCAAGGTTATGATGCTATTCACCTGACAGGTCCTTCCATATGAAGTCCAGGAACCGATGAAGGATAAGGGATCTGGAGAGAGGATTGCTTTACACAGGCAAGGCAGAATGCACATCATTTCCATCGCACCAGGGCTTTTAGAAATGGCAAGGAGTTGATGTACTTTTTTTTTTTTTTTTTGAGACGGAGTCTTGTTCTGTTGCCCAGGGTGGAGTACAGTGGCATGATCTCAGCTCACTGCAACTTCTGCCTCCCGGGTCCAAGCAATTATCTGCCTCAGCCTCCAGAGTAGCTGCTATTACAGGCACCTGCCACCATGCCTGACTAATTTTTGTATTTTTAGTAGAAATGGGGTTTCATCTTGGCCAGGTTGGTCTTAAACTCCTGACATCATGATCCACCCGCCTTGGCCTCCCAAAGTGGTAGGATTATAGGCGTGAGCCACTGTGCCTGGCCTAAACTGATGTACATTGAGTGCACCTTGCTTTCAGAAATGCGTATGTGTATGTGTCTGTGTGTGTAGCAGGGCATGTTAAAGAGGCTCTTTAACAGCCTCTGCAGAAGGGAAGGCCCAGCAACCCAAGGAGAGGGCCCATGGCTTCGGCCTCTGACCAACCTCTTTTCTCACATATAAAGTATAATATGTCCTTCATCCAGTTGTTATGAGGACAAGATGAGGTGATACATGCAGAGACTAGAATGATGGCTGACACATACTGGGCTCTTAATGGTGACCAAAATAGCTGTGAGAATAGGGGACTTATTAAGGGGACTGCCTGATGAAGTTCCTGTTTGGGCTGCTTTCTTGCCAAGGTAATTATTGGTTTGCATCTTGGCAAAGACTTTGAAGCAATCATTAAATTGATTTTCATCTAAGAGACTGAATTTGCTCTCAATTTATTTGAATTAGATTTTGAACTCAGTCTATTTGATTATAAAAAAGAGTATTCATGAAATATTGCATTCCTATTTTGTGCCTTTGTGTATTACTATGTGCATACAGTATAGATACAATAACATGTGACCCCTTCCTTCAGAGAGCGCACAGTCTTTTGTAAAAATAGAGATATCCATCCTTCATTACAACATAGTCAACTTCAGAGCACGTGGTGGTAAGTACCAGAAAGAGGGGAGTGTTGTCAGGGAAGGCACTGCAATTCTACCTGAGAGAAAGCAACCATTTTTTGGCCGGGTGCATTGGCTCATGCCTGTAATCCCAACACTTCGGGAGGCCAAGGCAGGCGGCTCACAAGGTCAGGAGATCGAGGACATCTTGGCCAACAGGGTGAAACCCTGTCTCTGTTAAAAATACAAAAATTAGCCGGACATGGTGGTGCGCACCTGTAATCCCAGCTACTCAGGAGGCTGAGGCAAGAGAATCACTTGAACCTGGGAAGTGGATGTTGCAGTGAGCCAAGATCACGCCACTACACTCCAGCCTGGGCAACAAGAGCGAAATTCTGTCTCAAAAAAACAAAAAAACAAACAAAAACAAGAAAGCAACCATTTTTACATCTTAATAACTGGATTTCTATCTAGGAAATATTACAAAAAAAGAGAGAAAGCTAGTAGTAAACTGTTTTAAAAAATGGCCTTTTCCCAAATAATTTAGAGAACATTTTTGTACTTGTGAACTCATGAGCCTGAAGTTAGGCTAAAATCAGTTAAACTGTCTTTACTATCCTAAGATCCTTTGAATTCTAGTAATAGGTTTTGCTGCTCTTGTAGGAAAATGACTTATTTTTTGTTCACTCTGTCATTTATATCCTTACTAGATTGTTTATAGGGAGCTTTAAATATACCACAGTAATTTGTGTGATTTTTCTTTTTCTTTTTTTTTTTTTGAGACGGAGTTTC
>NW_016107476.1:2541096-2564381 GCF_001604975.1 Cebus imitator
GCTGAGGCAGGCAAATCACCTGAGGTCGAGAGTTTGAGACCAGCCTGACCAACATGGAGAAACCTCATCTCTACTAAAAATACACAATTAGCCGGGCATGGTGGTGCATGACTGTAATCCCAGCTACTCAGGAGGCTGCAACAGGAGAATTGCTTTAACCCAGGAGGTGGAAGTTGCAGTGAGCCGAGATTGTGCCACTGCACTCCAGCCAGGGCAACAGAGCAAGCCTCTATCTCTTTTTTTTCTTTTTGAGACAGAGTTTTGCTCTTGTTGCCCAGGCTGGAGTGCAATGGCGTAATTTCAGCTCACCAAACTCCTGACTTCAAGTGATCCACCTGTCTCAACATCCCAAAGTGCTGGGATTATAGGTGTGAGCCACCATGCCCAGCCTTGTAAACCACACTTTTATCAGCCTAGTGTAAATGAAACCCTCCTTGCCTTCAGAGAGCTTACAACCTAGTTGTGGACTTGAAACCATTACAATAGAAGGGATCAGCCTATCCCAAGTGGTCTGTGCTTCTTAAAATAATGTATGTGAGATGATGGCTATCTTTTTATTCTGTTGATCTGAGAAATGTTTATATAAATGAGTAAACATAGACACTTCCTGTGCATCTATTCCATGTCAAACCATCTGCTAAACACCAGAAATGCACACACCAACACAACCCACAAGGAGGGAGGAGCAATACGGTTGGAAACAGATAATGGTGTACCTTGCAATGCAGACAGAACCTTTTGAACTGCATTTTGAAAGAAATAGGTAGCTTAGGTTTGAGACTTTAACCACAACATTTTTAAGGTCCATTCTCTTTAGAGTGGCTTTGAGGGCCCTCTGTCACCTGTCACCCAGCCTCATCTTGAGCCTCTCTCTGCTCTCCACCAATAGTGAACTACTGGATGCCTTCTTGCCCTATTACTTCCACTTGGAATGACTTTCCCCGCTTTCTTCACTTGGCCAGTCATTACCTACTTCCTTTCTCCTCCTGGAAGCCAGGTTGGACTCAGCACTGCCCTGGACCCCATGTCTACTCCTGCCTTAGTACCTTCCTCATTTCATTGAGAATATTAGTGTGCCTGCATCTCCTCCGCTAGATGGTGAGCACCTTCAGGGCAGAGGTTTCTCTCTTCTTGCTTTTGTACTCCCAGTCTAGTACCTGGCACACAGTAGGTGCCCCATAAACCTCTGAAGTGAGATTGATGGATGCCAACACTAAGTAGAAAGCAAATAGGAACTCAGTCTCTAGGTTTCTTTCAACTGAATTCTACTAGAGAATTGAGTCTGCTTTTTGCTAAAGAGTCCAGTGGTGACTGGGTGTGGTGGCTCACACCTGTAATCCCAGCACTTTTAGAGGCCAAGGTGGGCAGATCACCTGAGGTCAGGAGTTCAAAACCAGCCTGGCCAACATGGCGAAACCCTGTCGCTACTAAAAATACAAAAATTAGCCAGGCATGGTGGCGGGCTACTCAGGAGGCTGAGGCAGGAGAATTACTTGAACCTGGGAGGCGGAAGTTGCAGTGAGCCGAGACTGGGTGAGAGTGAGACTCCGTCTCAAAAAAAGAAAAAGTCCAGTGGTGTTGGGGGGTGGCACCTGGACACCTGGTGTCCCAGCCCCACAGAGGGATCCTGAATTCCTGCACTACAGGTGCACATGCAGTAGGTGACCCATGGCACTGTAGAGGAGAATGAGCAATGAGGAAGCGGACTCCTCCGGGCTGCTTGTTTCTAGTTGTAACATTTCCCTCTTCATTGGTTTCGCTATTGAAATGATGTACGCTAGAATTTTTGCCAGGAGTGGCTGTATGGTAATAAGCTTTTCTCTCCAACAAAATAGTTTCTGTCCTTTGGTCACTTGTGGACAACCCTTGCTTTATGTTGTGAGTGAATGAGGAGGCAGTGCAGCAGTCTGATGGGGCAAAAACCAACAGATAAAACCATGGGTTGGTGTCTGTATTAGGAAGACTTATCTGAGTGGAATGAGATTGAGATAATTTCTTTGGAAATCATCTCAAGAAATAATAAAAAAGTTATCTCTTATGAACGACACATTTCATTTTTTTCTTGATTTATTTTGCTTCACTTCTTGCAGCTTTAGCTGTAAAGTAGTAAGTGCCTATGCTTTGCTTCTGTTCTTAAAGCTCTTTAGCAATTCTGCCCTGAGGCAAAGAAACAAAAACAATTTGGTTTTACTTTCCCACATTCCAAAAATAACTTTAGTAATATCCTCTTTGGTTATCTTAGAAGTGCAGAGTGGATACTTTTATCGCAAACTAGCAGTGTCTGATTGGTGGGGGGACTTTTGCCATATGACTATTACTTAGCAGCTAAATGCTGGTGACTCATTCACTTTGACTGTGGTACAGGAAAATTCTTTCCATGGAAAACACAGGAGGGGGAAAATCTCTGCGAACCACTATGTAGTATTTTCCTTTAGAAAAGGCTTCTCTGACAATGAATAGGCATCAGCTGTTACTCTTAGCCAGCTTAGTCTCCAAAGCTGCCAGAGAGCTTTTCTAAACTCCGTTTCTGTGCAATTTATCCACCAAGGTATATAGGTAGGTTCAGAAATGTAATGAGACCAATTTGGTTAGTAAACTTAAATCTCTGAGTTTAAAACTGCCAGCCCAAGTAAAAGAAAAATTGAGCTAATGGCATTTACAATATCTGGAACACTTACATATGATCGGGTTTGCTCTAGAAACCAGTGGTGTTTTACACTCACATTATAGTAGAGAGGAAGGCGTGAGGAGGAGTCAGGGCGGGGGTGGGGCAGGCAGGGAAAGAAAGAAAGCTGCTTCCTTAGCTTTGGGCTAAATAAGAGGAGAGCCTTAGAGAGAAGTGCTTAAGTGAGATGCTGATGTATTTAAGCAGCAAAAATATAATAAAATAGATTCACCTGCTAGGCTCACAACACAGCTTAATTCTAGCACTCTGCAGTTAATTTTGCTTGTCAGCTTCTCCTTAAAGGCTCTGAGGGTGATTAGGGGTGGGTAAAGTAGACAAGCGCAGTTTTAGCAACGAAAATTGGGGAATGTGAAGGGTTTGTTTCCTGGATGCTCTTGAACTCTGCCATCCCTCTGGATTGGAGGTCGAGTTACTTTCATGCTTGGCTCATATTTATGAATGGAGGTTAGAGAAGCCGCTTAAAAGCTCTTCAGTGCTTATATTCCAGCTGGCTGCTGACTTAGGAAAACCATGACCTTATGGGGCTGCCATGGTTTCGGGGAGTGGTGTGGGGGAAGTATGTTGTCATAGAAAAGACAACTCAGGAGCTGGAGGGGACTTAGCTCTTACTTACAGCCTGAGACACCCAAGCTATTAATAAAGCCCTGAGTCACAGATGTAGGAATGTCACAGCTGCTTCAGATGTGCTACTGTTACACATCAGAAAACCAGCAATGAAGACCTGCCCAAGATGAATGTGAAGAAATGGGCATTTTTCTTCCTTTTCCTCAGACCCACCAAATGTAGTTGATTTCAGCCATACACACCCTCTCAGTCAAAGAGGAGGCAGGTTGATTGACTTCATTCCTTTCGGTTCTCCTGGCTCTCTTAGACCCAACATGTTACAATATTTGCAGTAAATACCATCTAATACTGGCTGTGCATTCTGGTTCTGAAAGATGTGTTGGCCATCTGCTGCTCTCCCCGCCTTGTGACGTCTGTCTTTTTGTCTCTTGCTCATCCCATCTCTCCCTCATGGTGAATGTATAGGACATGCCATCGGACCCGTGAGCTGGATTTGGCAGACGGGTGCTGGAGTCGGGTGGGCGTTGGCTTTGTGAACCAGAAAGTCCCGGGCTCACGGGACAGCAGGACAGGTCACAGGACAGGTCACAGGACAACAGGACAGGTCACAGAACACCTGTGACCCTGTGGGTCAGAAATCAAAAGCCTCCTCAGGAGCTGCTTCTGTGGGGTCAGGCTTAGGCTGGTCCTGGCGGTTGCACCATACTGGACCAGGCTGTTTGTCCCTTAATTGTGACTGGAGTGTTCCTCCCTAGCATATGCACATCCAAGGGGCTTGTCTAAAGACTCCAGTGAAGCAGAGGGAGATGGGGGAAGTCAAAATCCCCCCTAACTGGATCAATCAGATTTTAACCTTGATCCTGAATTGGATCCTGGGTAAGAAATAGAATCCTGAAAGATCCTCCTCCCGGCTGTATCTCCTTGTCTCCACCTTCCCCCAGCCCCGTTCAGGTAAACTACAGTGGGGAGCAGTCGAGCAAACCAAATGTCATTATTCATTTTTCATAACAGAGTGAAGTTGAAATTGGAATCAGCATCATTATTGTTTGTGTTTTACATTAAGGCCGATTTTATTTATCTAGATTGCCTGAAAGAAGCCGTAGTTAAAAACTGAAAGCGACTGTCACAGGGAGCCAATAAGCTAAGCATTGACTAGTTTTACTTATTGGAACCGTCCCTAGCCGGTGCTCGGTCCTCCTCCTCCTCCTGGCAATCATTTATCAGACTCTGGGAGGGGTCCAGCGCTCGGGAGCCTTTCATCGCCCGTCCGCAGCGCGAGGAATACAAGGTGGTGTCAGTAATCAGAGATTAGGACAGTGGAATTTTGCATTTGTTACAGCAGCAGCTGTAGCAAGTGGTTTCAGCCGCAGGGCAGAGTCCCCGAGCAGGGCGCGGCTGCAGCTAGGCAGACGGGCGGCGGAGAGCGCGGGGGCGCTCGCAGGGCGGGCGTGGGAGCGGGGCCGCCGAGGCGGGGCGGGACTCGAGACCGCAGCCCCGGACTGCACGGGGCTTCTCCTGGCGGCCCCTGCGCCCGCGGGTCTGTCTGCCGAGGCGCGCTTCCACTCCCAGAGTTTATTCCTGGTTCTTTCTTCAGTCCTGCTCGTCGGAGGACCCGGTTGCCATGGTGAAGGAAAAAGGTAATTATAAATATCGATCACTGTGCATGGTTGCAGAAGTTGGAATGGCACCGCGGGGCTCGGCCACCTAATGGGGAATGATCAATCGAAAGCCGGGCGGACATGTTCTCGGTGCGAGATGCTCCGTATTGTGAAGTCTGGGTTTCCATCCAGCTGAGACTTCGTTCAGAATCTTTAATTTCACCACCGCGTCGGAAGCGGTGCACAGTTGTGCTGTGGGGTGTGTGTCTCTTTTGATTGCTATTGCATTTTGAATTTTTTTGTTGTGTTTGAGACTTGCCGTCCGTCTTGCCCCCCATCTCAGCCATCATTCCCTTTCTCTCTTACCACCACTCCCCACCAATCAATAAGTTAATTAAGATATGTCATGAAAGGACCCTTCCTGCCAGGGCTGGGGTGTGCAGTGCTGGGGCATGCCCAGCCCTGGCTGGATCCGGCTGAAAGGAGAAGCTGGGCTGTTTTAAAGGCTTCAGGTGCTCTGTGTGTATAACCTGTCATTTCAGTGTTATCCCTCATCACTCCTCCAAACACCTTCTTAAAGATGCTGCACATGGCAAAGGAAACCACATCGCATCACAAGGAGAGTGTTAAAAGGGAGAGGATAGGTGTGGCCTGAACAGGTGTACGTTATTTACCTACTAGGCGTGGTCCTGAAATGGAAGATACATCTTTAAGAACTGAATGATAGTTGAAATGATTGGTTTCTCTGGGAAAGGTGAAAAGAACACCCCAATGCTTGCTTTGAGTTATTCAAGTAATATATAAATACATCTTAAGGAAGTAAAATGTTACAGGAGCATGGGGAGGGAAAGTGAATGCCTCTGGCTCCTACCTTGTCAGCTTCAATTCCCCTCTCCTCCCTAGAGATACAGTTGTTAACTACTGTGTATCTTGCTAGACCCTTCCAACCAGAATTAGAGAGAGACAGACACATATGAATATAAAAATGGAATTGTTCTATGATCATTTTCCTGTAACTTATTTTTTTCTCTTTTGTGTCTTAGGGACCGTCACCAAATGAATTTATAATGTAAACAACCACTCTTTAATTTTGCTTTCTAGTACACTTAGATTTACTGTCACATTTTCTTACTGCGTGGACATTCTTTTCTCCTCAAACCCAGACATCTACTCTTTCAGGGCTGTATTGAACTGTTTCACTGACTTATTTGTGTTTACTTTATCTTAAAGCTACTCCGGGGAATAGATTTAAGATGAAGATGCTGAACTCAAGTTGCTCCTTGTTGCTTGAAACTCAGTTTGGTTCTGTTATACTAATTGATGGGTTGACATACAGGATCCTGAGAACTTAATAGTGTTAAGGCTGCACCTCAGGACAAAGAGAAACATGGTTCTGCTCTGTTCTGCTCCTGTAGACCTTTAATAATCACTTGCTGTAGCTTTGGTTTTTCAGTGAGTAAATGGTAATTGAGTGAAATAGTGTGAGTGAAATGGTAATTGAGGGATTTGGTGTGAATAAAGGTGCTTCTAATAATATTTTCTGTCTTTGGGGGGTGCTTCCAGGAACCCTCAGTACCAAATACAGATGTTGACATTTACTGCCGGTCAGATCTCTTCATTTGTACCTGCTACCTGACTATGGCATGGCCCTCATCTCTGTTGCTAATGGATTTGAGTTTGGTTCCCTGATATGAGTAATTTGAGTGACAGGAAAGGGAATTACAAAGCCATTTCTTCATTCCATTCCTGTAGGACTCTTGGAAGACCTAGGCTTGCTATGTAAGGCGTGTATTATAGATCAGTTGTCCTCGAATAGCAGCGCTTTTTCTAAGTCATTGTAGACTTTCTGAAGCTTAGATTGCTGGGTTCACGTTGCCCTGCAAGTCAGTGGCCACCTTCTAACTGGAACACTTTGGAGAGTCCACTGAGAGGTCACATACTAGTATTATCTTAACCCTTAGCCGCTGATAAAAGGCTGTTCTGTTTTTATTTTGAGGTCTGTCAGTCCACACCTCCGCTTTCTGATTGCACTGACCTCAGCCATCAACAGAGAAGGGCAGGTTTGTTTTGTTTCACTGTTTGTTTTTGGTAGCTATACAAGGGCCTCCATAGAAAAAGGGGAACTTCAGCATAGCCTTTAAAGTGAAAAGGGCACTGGGGATCGTGTAGTCCAGGCATTCATCCTAGAGATGAGAAAACTGGGGATCAGAAAGGGTAAGTAAATTGCTCAAGGTCACACAGCAGATCACAGGACCAAATACTCATTCGGTGTCTCATCACACGATGTAGTGGATGAGGGACCACAGTTGCTAGTGTGTTGACAGCTGTTGTCTCTGTCACTAGATGGCGAGCCTTTCAGAAGTGGCACTGTGTCTCCATCTTTAGCTTTCCAGTGCATAGCTTAGTGTCTCCCCCACTGAAGATCTTCAAACAACCCAAACAAGTTGGCCTGTTGTCAGAACTGGAATAGGAACCTGTGTCTTCTTGATTTGGAAACTTCTCTGATCCTCTCCCTTTCTTCTTGCTCCCAGAAAAGCCTAGCTCCTTCCTTCCCTGTGGAGCTGTCAGGAATCACCTCGAACAGGCTCAGGTCCCGGCAGTGTCCATCCCAAGAAACACAGCTGGCCCAGGGAGGAGTGGCATAGACTCTGTTGTGCTCACCACTTAGAGCTCACACTGGTTTGCCTCATAGTTTTCTCTCTAGCGTAAAATACCTGGTATGGGGCTGACATGGGCTGAAGAGAAAGCACACTGGCTGACAGCCTCCACGAGTGTGGAGTGGCATTTGCAGACATCCTTTGACCTCATTATCTTTTGTTCTCCTGATCAGGCACCCATTCACTTCCAGCTGCAGACACTTATTGATTCCGGCATCTTGATGAAATGGTTGTTTCTCTTCTGTCTTCAAGGGTACCTTGCCCTTGCTGTGTCCTGTAACAAAGAAGCACAGGAGATTTCTGCCGGTTTATCTGTCAATAACCACCTCCCTAAATACACGCTTATCAACCTAAACTCCAGAGGCCTGCTGTGCTCATTTAAAAAGGTGTAATTGTTTAGCTAAATGTGTGTTATAGTGCCAGTGTTAAGAATACAAAAGGGATTTATTTTTGTTAGGAAAAATAAGAATAAGCAAATATTAGAGATTAAGCTCTGTAAACACTCAATTCAAATAATAAAGAATGCTTATGGTTTGGAAACCATGTGAAAAGACTAAGAATTTAGCAACAAGTCAGAAACTTCAAGGTAAATAGAACTTTACATTTAGGCACATCATTTTTCATTTGTTTTGTTTTGTTTCCTGGAAGTTTTCTGATGGCCCAACTTGCTTTTGGGATAGAGTGGGACCCAGTGAAACTCATTCCAGTCTCTGAATGGAGAGATGTTCACCTTCCATCGACGTTTAGTGTGTCAGGATGCACACGTACACATACTCACAAGGCAAGTACTTTCTCTAGAGCAAGGATTTTCAGCCTCAGCGTCATTGAGATTTTTACAGATAATTTTTTGTGATTCTGTTTTGTGCATCGGATGATGTTTAGCAGCAATCCTGACCTCTCCCCGCTACATACCGGTAGCACTGACTTCCTACTCATGACAATCAATATGTCTCCAGACATTACCAAATGCCCTGTGGGAGCAGAATTGCTCCAGTTGAAAACCACAGTTGTAGAGGGCAGTGGGGTGCTAAGACACCTTAGTCATAGTTCTCTTTAAGGTTTAGTTCAGTGGATTCTCGAGCACAAAGGGTGACAGATGTGAACAATTTGTTTCTTTTCTTTTTTTTTTAAGACAGAGTTTCACTTTTGTTGTCCAGGCTGGAGTGAAATGACCTGATCCCTGCTCCCTGCAACCTCTGCCTCCCAGGTTCAAGCGATTCTCCTGCCTCAGCCTCCTGAGTAGCTGGGATTACAGGCGTGCACTGCCACGCCTGGCTAATTATGTATTTTTAGTAGAGATAGGGTTTCACCATGTTGGCCAGGCTGGTCTCGAACTCCTGACCTCAGGTGATCCACCTGCCTCAGACTCCCAAGGTGCTGCGATTACAGGCATGAGCCACCGCACCTGGGCTAAGATGGGAAAAATTTGTATGGGATGTCAATCAGACCACCACAGCTCCTTCTTGATGCCTTTTAGCTTTTGGCAGAAACAGATGCTTCAAATAATAAAGCTGCAGAAGGACTAACAAAGGTCTTCCTCCTTATTTATGGTCCTTGTTTCCCAGCTCATTTCAGCTGCTGAAAATGGAATAATCCTCTTCATCAAAGTAGATGTGTCTGCAGAGATGTTCTAGCTCAGTTCTTTCTTTTTCTTTAGGATTCTGTAAGCCCCGTTCTGTTCAGGAAACTTCCCTATTCTGTTATCATCTCCTGCTTGCCCTTTCTGTGTTAGGCAAGGTGCTGGGTACTTAGGAAGCTCTCAAGGGCTTAGAAGATACAATGGCTGTCCTCTGCTTCTTTAGCACCTGTTGAGGAAGTAAATAGGCTCACAAATAACTAATACTATGTAGATGTTTAAAAAGGCATTGGTGCAGCACTCTGGCAAGTCAAAGGTGGTAGATTTAGCTTCTCAGTCTGCTAATCAGGAAAGCCTCCCTGAAGCAGGCAGCTCTTAAACTGAGGCTTTAAAGATTGGAAATATGTGGACATATAATCAGTTGGAATGAAAAGAGAATGGTAGATTTGAGAGAGGCCATCACATTAGACTTGATGGGGCATGACAGCAGGTTGGGTGGATGTAATGAGAAGGATTCAGAAAGCAAATGATCTTAAGGTTTTGAGTCCCAGTCACTCAGGTATCAGTTTGCTGGTGGCACTGTAACAAAGCACCACAGCGTGAGCGACTTAAACCACAGAAATGTATTGTCTCATAGTTCTGGAAGCTACAAGCCTGAGGTCAAGGTGTTGGCCAGGTTGGTTCCTCCTGAGGGTTGTCAGGAGAATCTGTTCTATGCTTCTCCCCTGGCTTCTGGTAGTTTGCTGGTAATCTTTCATGTTCCCTGGCTTACAGAAGCAACTAGCTTCACGTTCACAGGGTGTTCTCCCTGTGTGCCTCTCTGACTCCATATTTCCCCTCTTTACAAGGACACCAGTCCCAATGGATTAAGGCCCACCCTAATGACCTCATTTTAACTTGATTGCCACTGTAAAGACCCTATCTCCAAATAAGGCCACATTCTGAGATACTGGGGGTTAGGACTTCAATATATGAGATTGGAGGGTGATACGGTCCCACCCATTTCACGCAGACGTTGAGTTAGATGGCTAGGCTTGGGAAGGAGGTCTGAGGAGGAGCAGAGAAGAATCAGTTGTGGGATGGGAGAGAGTTGCTAGTGGTGAAGAGGAAGAGAGGAGATCGGTGGGAGGAAGGAGTTGAGCTCAGTTTTATTGACCTTAAGCCAATGTTGGGGATAAAGGACTGGGGAGTGATAAGCAGTGAGGAGCCCAGCTTGTACCTCTTGGGCAGACTCTGATATTTCTTGGCCAGTTTGTACAAAGTTGCTACAATCAACCTTAAGGAAGATAACGTTAGAAACAGACCTTGCTTTCTTTTTGGAATAACAGGAGGCATTCAGATACGAGGCATCAACGGGGGAGCCAGCACCACACCTTTCTGCCTCAAGCTGCTGTGTCTAGCACCCTTTATGGTTTGGAAGGAGCCCCTCCCTGCCGTATCTAAAAGCCACTGCAGTCTTGTACTTGGCAGCTCCTGAGAACAGTGGCGTACTGTGTCTCAAATATGACCTATACCCTGGTACCAAAGTAATTCTTTTAGGACACTGAATCATCATATTTCCCAGCTCAAAAACCCTAATAAATGACACGGTAAGGTTCAAAGCTTCCTGCTTGTCATGCAGGGTTCTCCTCAAGTCCTTAAAATACCTCCTCCCTGCTTCCATCTATATAAATGTCCTTCTACACCAATCTTATTTTATTTTCATTTTAGTGTTATGAAATCCATCAGTGATTGAACACATACTAAATTGCAGAGCTCTGTATACATTGTCTTTAATCTTCTAACCCATCAGGGTAAGTACTATCTTCCCCCAATAGGTGAGGGAAAGAAGACTCACGGGAGATCAGAGATCACTTAGATAGCATGTAGAAAATCTAAGTTTTCTATATATTTTTCTGCCTATCTGGCTCAGAAACCAGTGCTAATGTCTACCTCGAGCCCCTTTACCTTTTGAATGATCACAGGGGTGGTATTTTCTTCCGTAACCTCAGTCATACTGTCTACCCTCCTTGTGAAAAATACTGTGTACCCTCCTTTTATGTATTTATCAAAGATCTAACTCAAGTTTGGCTTCTTTATAGAGTTCCTCAAAGGCCCATCCCTTCTGCAAATTCTTCTAGAATTACTCTGTGCACCTAAGTAAACACCAGATTAACAACAGTTGTCACCTGTGCAACTTAGGACGGTGCTATTTTTCTCAAGTATTTGACTTCGTATGCAGTCTTGTGAAACAACCTTAGGAGCTGTGAAGTGTTGCTGCCTCGAATGCTATTTGCCCTCCCAAAACACACACCCAGACAGATACTACCCACTCGGATGCATGCATACTGCCTAGTGTAATCAACACTCACTTCTATTCCATCTTCGGGAAAGCTCTTTCACTGTGGTGTAATAATTCCTCCTGTGCGCGATGACTATTGAGTCACTTTCCAGGCCTGCTCTTTCACGGATGCTAGCCATTCCTAGCCTCAGGTTGAAGTTGAATGCCTCATCTCTACCTGCCCTTGGATGTGCCTTAACTTCAAGAACCCCAATATTTTAAAAGGGATACCACCAACAAGGACATTTCCTAAGTAAGGTCTAAGGGGAGGTGATAGATTAAAGGGGACACTACGAGGCTACAAGTTTCAGATAAATTGTTCTTGATCAGTGACTTATTTACACTACTCAATTGTGAATTTCCCACCTTTGTGGGGAGGGGTGCTCCAGTTCTTGTCATCATACTCCACTTGGAGAGAAAGCAACCAAGTGTGAATTGTTTGTACTATTTTATAAGTGAAAGTGCTACTCTTACCAGGAAGTGTAGCTCTGCTTAGTTTATCTTCACTCCGGAAGTGCTGTCTGAATAATGGGATTTCCAAAGCAAAGGGAAAGGATTTCACATGTTAGAAAAAAATCATAGCAAATCATCTGCCCTCTGATACCTACTCATTGATGTCTAAAAAATGTTTATCCAGAGAGAAAAAGATGTCATTTCCACAATATAAATAAATATGAGAGAAGGAACATATTGATGTGAATGTATTCAAAGCGCTTGAGGGCGATTTTTGATGACAGGAATAGAGTGAAGAATACGTAGACAGTGGACATCTGAAATGGAGGTTTGGCCTCACCTATTGTTAGCTACTCCCAGACTTTGGAGGTGATGTTGGTTCTTGCCTTTCCCATGCCAGGCCAAATGACCAGGAAGGATGAGCAACTTGTATTGCGTCACAGAGAGTTTCTCTCCAAATTCCTGCAGAAGATGTACTGCAGGAGACTCACCCTACCAAGAAGCATATCTTGGCATTTGATTCGTTTTGAGGAGGTGGCCCTCTTTGCCATCGTATTCACAGCCCTAGAGGCCAAGAAAGAGGATCCTAGTATTGCTGGCTTCTCCTGTGCCAAAGTCAAAGTGCTGAGTGTTTTCCTGAGCCAGCATTAAAGAGCCAGAGAACTTTTCAGAAAGATCAGTGATCAGTGAGTGGTGCAGGATTTCTTCCCATTGTGGTTGAGTTTGATCCGGGCACACCACAGTAAAAACCAGCCCAGCTTCCTATTTCATTGTGTGTTTGTCTGATGGTGACTCATACTGAGAGGTATGTTTATCCCAAACTGGCAGGAGCTGTGTATTCAAGGGCAAATTTTGTTAACAGTGGGGAGAGTGAAAATTTGTTATGCATGACCTCTTTTCTCTGAAACATTGTATTTGTGCTCAGACTGACATAATTAATGCTATTATGGTCCAGTGTCCCCTGGGGGTGGACCAGGGGTGAGTGTGTGTGTCCCTATTGCAATCAAACAGGCTGACTTGTTTGAATACTTGCATCTAACTGTGAAGATCCTGGTTTTTTAAATACTTTTTAAATTACTGTCCTAGACGGTAATTTCTTCCAAAGACAGTATAGTCTAGGACAGTAATTCTTCTCCAATTTCAACTGGAATCAGAATCATCTGGAAGGCTTGTGAAAACACAGATTTCTGGGCTCTGCCCTCAGAGTTTCTGATTCAATTGGTCTGGGAAAAGGCCTGAGATTTTGCATCTCTAACACTTCCCAGATAATGCTGATATTTTTTATTTAGAAACTACACTTTGACACTGTGCAGATAATCTGTGATTTCTGTGGGTAAACTGACCAGGTCTAGAGGTGGATGAATAAAAATTTTTATGTAAGTTGCTGCTTTATTCCCTTTGGCAAATTTCTTCTTGCTCACCATGCATAGATGACAAAGAGAAGGTAAAGAAAGAAGATCACTGTCAGTCTGGCTATCCTGTAGAATGAGACAAAGCCATATTTCATAATGAAGCAGACCTTCTGTGAGATCCCAGTAGCCAAGAAACTGCTGTCAGTATAGGATACTGGGGAGCAAAGGTTGGCAGGAAATTTAAAGTACTTTTTCACGGGGGTGAGTTGGAGCTCAGCGTGACTTGGAGAAGGAAACATAATTTAGAATGAAAGCACAGGTGTCCATGTTCTCCAGGCATTCTTCCTATGTCTCCAAGTCAAGTGAGCATGTTTACCTGGAATTGTAGATCTGTTTGGAATTTTGGGGTAAAGCATGTTTACCTGGAATCGTAGATCTGTTTGGAATTTTGGGGTAAAGCATGTTTACCTGGAATCGTAGAGCTGTTTGGAATTTTTGGGTAAAAGTTCATTAGCAATATAAAAATGAGCCAGGCATGGTGATGCATGCCTGTAGTCTCAGCTACTCAGGAAACTGAGGTGGGAGGATGGTTTGAGCCCAGGAGGCAGAGGTTGTAGTGAGCTGAGATCACCACTGCAGTCCCTCCTGAGCCATACAGTCAGACCTTGTCTCAAAAACAAAAAAAAAGGTACAGAAGTTTATCAGCTGTCTTGCCTCACAAAGGCTGCCACTTCCTCTTTAATCTTTGAGGAATTCTAATATGTCATTCAGGCTGGGAGTGCTTCATTCACTACTACTGTACAGTATTTACTGTTCATTTGGTGGAAGTAGATCATCATAAAGACCTTTATCCTCCATGTCTTTATGTTGAGCAGGTGAGGAGAAGGAGGAAGAGGAGGGCTTGGTCTTGCTGCCTCAGGGATGGCAGAGGTAGAAGAAAATCTGTGCAGGGGATCTGTGCTGTTCAAACTCGTGTTGTTCAAGGGTCACCTGCATTCTGTCTATGTTCTAATAGTCTGTATTTTTTCTTCTGTTTATTTCTGTTGTTCTCTATTTAAAACATGAGAAGGGAAAAGTTCAAGAAGAATTAAGAAAAGTGGGTCAGGCACAGTGGCTTATACCTATAATCCCAGCATGGGAGGCTGAGGCAGGCAGATCGCTTGAGCCCGGGAGTTTAAGACCAGCCTGGGCAACATGGCAAGACACTGTCTCTATTAAAAAAAAAACAAAACCAAAATCCCCCCCAACAAAAAAACAAAAAGCTGGGCATGGTGGTGTGTGCCTATATTCCCAGCTACATAAGAGGCTGCAGTGGTAGGAGGATCATCTGAGCCTGGAGGTCAAGGCTACGATGAGCCATGAGCACACCACTGCACTCCAGCCTAGGTGATAGAGTGAGGCCTTGTCTCAAAAAAAGAACCACACACATACACACACACGAAAAGTGGATGGTAGGAAAATGTGGCAAGATTATTCCCCACTGGAGTGTCTGATGGATGAGGAATGGGAGAGAAGACTGAGCAATCCCTCCCTGAAAAAATGATAGGAGCTATGGGTGCCCAGGTCCATGGAAGGTCTCATCATGACACATGAGCTAGGTGGGTGTCCACTGGACTGCTGCCATGTGCCACTTGAGGGACCCCTTCTGAATGGTCATCAAGGAGCAGCTTTAGGAGGATGGGGATTAGAGTCTGGAGGATGAGAACCCAGTTATGCTGAGCACTGAAGAAGGAGTGGATGCCCCTCTGTCCCTGCTTACCTGGAAAGTGCTACCACTTCTGCCATGTGTAGAGGTCCTGGCCTAAAACTCAGAAGTAGCAATGAGCCATGGTGAAGGGCTTTCAGTAGTGGCTGTGATCATATTACAATTTTCTTCAGGTCTCTTATCTGTGGGGCAGCTCGAGAATAACCTGACACACTGAAAAGATCCTACTTTCAGTGGATGAATGGGTCAGCAGGTGTTGAGAGGGATGCTGATGGAGAATGCAAAATGGAGGGGACATCAGGCGATAGAAGGGGGTGAACAGTCTTCTATGGGGGTTCTAAGGAAGGAAGAGTTACAGTCCCAAGGGAATCAGAAACGACTTTATGGAAAAGGTGGCATTTAAGATTGGTATTCGAGGAGTTCTGTAGGTTTCTTAAGGTTGGGGATGGTGTTTGATTCAACTTGTATTCATTACGCAGTGTCTGTTCCATAGTAAGCACTAACTGAATGTTGAGTGAATAAGTGAATGAATGATGTATATGGGTCGGGGAGATGGTTATTCTTATTTGGGAAATGTTTCTTTACAATCTAATATGAGATAATCTATCTAGATATAGCAACAAATAAAATGCAGTTCTTGACCTGAAAGCACTCACTTTCTAGCAAGAAACAGACACACATAAATAAGTCATTATGATTTAATGTGAAATGCACTCAAAGGAGAACTATGAAAGTAATATGGGACTTCAAGACAGAAAGTGATGAATTCTAATGGATGGTCGTGGAAGACTGGGCTTTGAAGGATGAACAGGAGTGCTGTAGTGGATAAAAAGAAGATTGAGAGAAAGGGACTCAAGTGGGTAAAACAGAAGCAATAAAGTACAGCTCCTGTCTGAGGAGATGCAAGCAGCTCAGTTTAGCAGA
The DNA here is from genome assembly GCF_001604975.1 of Cebus imitator. Lineage (NCBI taxonomy): Eukaryota > Metazoa > Chordata > Mammalia > Primates > Cebidae > Cebus > Cebus imitator. Next base: position 2,556,932 of record NW_016107476.1, read on the forward strand.
GGCTGCTGTTGGCACATGACACAGTGATGGACATACGGAGAGGTAAATGGGGGGGGTACTTTGTGGGCCACATTGAGCTAAGGATGATTAGAACTGGGGTCAGACATGGATGCCCCAAGAATCAGGCAAGTGACCTAACTGAGTGGAGCCTGGGCCCAACTAGAGAGCATGGCCCTCCTTAAAGGGAAGAGTTACTTTGTCCTTCATCCTAGGTCCCACGGAGGGATGCGTGTCAAGTTGCCGGGCCTTTTGGTTTTCAGGAGCAGCTGGAAATATGTTTAAAAGTTGGCAAATGATTTCACTTTCTCTTTAAAAAATATTATGTGTGGCCAGGCACAGTGGCTCACACCTGTAATCCCAGCACTTTGGGAGGCTGAGGTGGGGAGATCACTTGATGTCAGGAATTCAAGACCAGCCTGGGGAACATGGTGAAACTCTGTCTCTATTAAAAACAAACAAAAAATTAGTTGGGTGTGGTGGTGCTTGCCTGTGATTTTGGCTACTCAGGAGGCTAAGGCAGGAGAATTGCTTGAACCTAGGAGGCAGAGGTTACAGTGAGCCAAGATCATGCCACTGCACTCCAACCCGGGCGATAGATTGAGACTCCTTCTGAAGAAAAATATTTATATATATTATGAGGACCAAGCAAAACATATCTGTGGGTAGGACTCAGTCAACGAGCCTCTCGATTATAGTTTGGAGTTTAATTGACATGTCCACCATGCCTACCCCAGGAAGAAACACACTTTCACACAGCAAGACCCAGGATTCATGCACACATGCAAACAAATGACTGGAATAAAAGCCACATGAAGCAATACTTAGGTTTACTCTCTGCTGTTTTCTTTTCTATTCTTTAAGTATGCTGGTGATGATCCATTAAACTTATTTTATGTTCTAGTGGTTTAAGAACCAAAGCTTGAAAAGCATTAGCTTAGACCCTCTACACTAACTAATTAAACTTTTATTGACGAAACAGAATAAGGTACTTCTGTGGGCAACCATGTTTCCATTCTGATTACTCCTGTTATTGTGCTAATAGGTATGTTTTGGTTAAGTTGGGTTTCTTCACTTGCAACTTGGCAGGTTTTGACAAAAGAATGTCTGAATCTTTCATTTGCCACTTTATCCTTAATAGAAGTTGGCTGGAACTTGGTGTCATCTGTCTTGGGTACTTGATACAATTAAGAACTGACCCAACTGCTAAATTCAGAGTAAAATACTGTTTGAAGTCCATCTGGAAGTCTAAAGAAAACGCTCGTAGAGCCCATGTCAGCTTTCAAGCCTAGTATTTCTGGAATTACTTTTTCATTTGGGATCCCTTTTCCCCACGAGTCTGCCTCACCTCTGCATTCACCATGCTTACCTTGTTTCCTTGGTTTTGCATTGCAGCCGGGGTGAGAAAGTAGGATCAGGGCCGGTATTGTCTGTCATGCGCCATCCCACCCCTCAGTGACCAGCTCTTCATCTACGTTGTAAGGCATTACATGCTAGATAGCATTCTTTTTTGATGTATCAGAGCTTTTCCAGAAAAAAGTATCATTTTGGCTGGGTACAGTGGCTCATGCCTGTAATCCTAGCACTTCGGGAGACCAACGCAGGTGGATTGCTTGAGGTCAGGAGTTTGAGACCAGCCTGGGCAACATGGTGAAACCCTGTCTCTATAAAAATAAAAAAAATTAGCCAGGTGTGGTGGTGTGCACCTATAATCTCAGCTACTCGGGAGGCTGAGACAGGAGAATTGCTTGAACCCAGGAGGCAGAGGTTGCAGTGAGCCGAGATTGTACCACTGCACTCCAGCCTGAGCAACAGAGCAAGACACTGTCTCAAAAAAATCAAGACACTGTCTCAAAAAAATAAGAAAAGGAAAAATATAACTTAGAGGCTTTGGAGAGAGTTCACCCCTCCCTCAGGAATGTCCAAAAGGTGAGTTGTCAGCAGGCCTTCCATACAGCAGGAAAGGTTTAGCCATTCCTTGGGTGCAGGGCATGTCGGTCGTCACTCCATCTTGACTTGGAAGCACCCTTGCAATATACAACAGGATTCAAAAAGCACTTGGACTTTTGCAACAAGAGCCCAGGAGTGGCGTCTTGCCATTAGAGTCGACATGATGGAAACACCCCCAGGGAAAGGTCATTGCCTACCATGAAGACCACACGACCACAGTGAGGCAACACTAATATGGTAGTTTTACATAATGAGTAGGCAAAGAAGCCAACTACTAAACATGAATCAGGCAAACAGGGCCAGCCAGAGAGAAGGCAGTTAACACAGTACTTTCAGGTTGCGGGCCAGTGCAGTGCAAGATGACCAGGAGCAGCACTGGAGATGAGATTGGAAGCCACCTTGTTGGCAGGGCCTGTGCCTTGCCTCTCCAGGGCACTGTTCTCATCTGAGTGGGGGGCAGCACCCTCTGAAGTTGTACAGCCAACAGCCTGCACATCTGTTGTGTGCAGAGTTTTGCTCTTGTCTCCAGGCTGGAGTGCAATGGTGCAATCTCAGCTCACTGTAACCTCTGCCTCCCAGCTTCAAGCGATTCTCCTGCCTCAGCCTCCCAAGTAGCTGGGACTAGAGGCATGCACCATCATGCCCAGCTAATTTTTTTTTTTTTTGGAATTTTTAGTAGAGATGGGGTTTCACCATGTTGGCCAGGATGGTCTCGATCTCTTGACCTCATGATCCGCCCGCCTCGGCCTCCCAAAGTGCTGGGATTATAGGTGTGAGCCACCGTGTGTGGCCCAGCCTGCACATCTTTACCCCGGGGCAGTGTGCTTCCAGGGAGCTGACACTGCAGTTGGTAGCAGGCAAATCACGTCTCTACCACTTCCTGGAGGACATAGAGCCAAACTCCTAACGTGTCTGAGAATCAGGGTTTCTTTCAGTGAAAACAATTCTGAGAACACCTACTTTTCTCTCCACATCAAGATGTTTCATAAGTTATCTGGTGAGTTTGAGCATTGGAAACAATTATTAGTAGATCACAACAAAAATTTGGTAGAAAACATCAGGGATTATTCATCAGGAGCTAGGCAAGTGGGAGAAAGGGAAACAATGAAATCTAAGAACAAAAACCATTGTACAAGAAAGGGAATCAATTCATATGAAGCACTACAGAGTCGACTAGAACAATAATTACGTTCTCAAAGTGTCAACACTGACCATGGATTTAACCAAAATTTGTGGTGTAGGCATATTGGTAACAGCTGAATCTTCACCTGTAGAAACAGGATGTCAGTAGCTAATGGTTGAGTTGATATAAATGTAAGCTTAGTGTTAAGAAAAAACACCAGAAGTTGAGCACATCTGCCTATGCTATAGGGGTGGGGAGGACTGGGGCAGGCAATTACCATCATGCATTATAAGCATATTTGTTTCCTTTCTTTCTTTTTTTTTTTTGAGACAGAGTTTCACTCTTGTCATCCAGATCCAGGCTGGAGTGCAATGGTGCAATCTTGGCTCACTGCAACCTCCGCCTCTCAGGTTCCGGCGATTCTCCTGCCTTAGTCTCCCAAGTAGCTGGGATTACAGGCATGTACCATCAGACCCAGCTAATTTTGTATTTTTAGTAGAGATGGGGTTTCTCCATGTTTGTCAGGCTGGTCTCTAACTCCCAACCTCAGGTGATCCACCTGCCTCGGCCTCCCAAAGTGCTGGGATTATAGGCATGAGCCACCATGCCTGGCAGCACATTTGTTTCTTATGTGTATAAGCCTCTTTGGGTTTTGCAAACTTTCTTTTCTTTTTTTGAGATGGAGTTTTGCTCTTGTTGCTCAGGTGGGAGTGCAATGGCTCGATCACAGCTTGGCTCACCACAACCTCCACCTCCCAGGTTCAAGCGATTCTCCTGCCTCAGCCTCCCCAGAAGCTGAGGTTACAGTCATGTGCCACCATGCCAGGCTAATTTTGTATTTTTAGTAGAGATGAGGTTTCTCCATGTTGGTCAGGTTGATCTTGAACTCCCCGACCTCCAGTGATCCACCCGCCTCGGCCTCCCAAAGTGCTGGGATTACAGGCGTGAGCCACCACAGCCAGCAGCTTATTTGTTTCTTATGCAGGTAAGCCTCTTCAGGTTCTTTAAACGTTTTTTCTTATAGAGACTGGGGCTTGCTATGTTGCCCAGGCTGGTCTCAAACGCCTGAGCTAAAGGAATCCTATTGCCTTGTACTCCCCAAATGCTGGGATTACAGGTATGAGCCACCACCGGGGCCTAGACTAAACTTCGATAAAAGTAAATAAGTATGGGGCAAAAATCCCATACTTCCCACTTCATATCTTTATTGTTGGGGTTAATTTAAATGACAGTGTGTGAAAACTTCAAACGTGACTTGTGCCATGTACTCAAAAAATGTTAATGATAAGTCAGTTGGTCTGTGGAGTTTATTTAAGCATCAGGGTAGGAGCACAGCCCAGAGCCAAAGGAATGGCCTTAGGTCCCTGGCAGATAAAATAGGACTAAGAAGCAGGTGATGAGAAGAATTAAATTTGTAACTGGAAGGAGAGACTGTGTTAAACCGCCTTCAGCTAGGATTTTCAGAAGCTGAACACCCTTCTCTATGGTATATATCCTTCTCTTTCTCACTGGCCCCTTGTGGTACAGTTTTCCAGTTGCCTTGGTGACTTTGTAAAATTATCCCCTAAAGCTTCAGGATTGTGTAGGTTTGCCCAAAAAGTAAGTCGTGTTTATGAATGGGAGCTTTGCAAACAGTCTCCATGGGTTCAAATTCCAGCTCACCTGCTTACTAATTTTACCACCTTTGGCAAGTCACTTAACCTGTTGCCTCAGTTTCCTCATCAGAAAATAAGGACAATAATAGTACTAATTAATAGGGTTATTGTGAAAATTGGATCAATTAATCCACATAAAGCACTTCAAACAATGCCCGGTCATCCCAATGCCTCCCGGCACGTAGCCCAGTAATTGCTATCCCTTCTGTTACTACTGTCATTCCTTTTGACTGAGTAAAACCAGGGCAGTGTGTTCAATGAAATGGAGTTTAGTAACAGATTAGTTTGAGGACCCTGGAAAGTAAGTAGAGCTGAGACAGGTGAGTTGAGGAACCCAGGAGGGTCCACCCCTTTCCACCGGACGATGTCTTTGAAGCTTGCCTCAAGTAGAGTAACGCTTTGTCACCTTTGTCATGCCACAGGACTCCAGGACCACATCAGTGGCTTCCTGTGGCCAGTAAGTCCTACTGTGCAGCGATAGAAATTCCACCAAGGAACTTGACCTGTTGGGTATTTGGTGCCCACATCCCTTGGGCAAGCAAGCTAATGACACTGGTCTTTTTCTTATGGAAGGAAATGAGATGGCTAATGATGCGTTGATGCAGGAGCTGCTGGCATCATAGGAACAGTTGTAAAGTGTTTGAGGCTGGGGAACCATGTGTGCTCAGGACACCCACCGGAGGAAGCTGACCACCCGCTCTGCAGCAGTCCCTGCTGGCTGTTCTACTCATCGTGTCCTGTCTGGGGACATGCCAGTTAGCTTTGCTAAGGCTCTGGGGCTACCCAAACTCTTCCTTGCAGACCAGGTCAGCTGGAAATTGTGCTTTGTTGTGTGGTTCTCATTCAGAGAGCTCAGCCAGGTTGGTTTGAGACTGGTCTGTCAGTAAGCTCCTTCCTTGAGCTGTTGTTGTTGTTTTCTGAGTCAGAGACTTAAACAAGTCTTTTATCTTTTGTCATCAGTTGAGTGGTATTGACGTCATCCAAATTACCTAACTGATAGTAGATGCTGTTGGTGAACCCAAGGTATTTAGCCAACCTTCAGTTTCACCCAAAGACTGTTTCTCTGGAAAAGAGACCGAAAGCCAGGCTGATATTCAAAACATGAAATATTGAACATGCATTTATAGAGTGCTGACGGTGTGCCCACGACTGTGCTAGACCCTGGGAATACGATGGCAGTTACCTTGTAAAGAATAAGATGAAGAAGAAGAAAGAGAATGTTTAAATTGTGGTAGAGTGGAGACTGAGATAGGAGTCACAGGGAGACTGCCTTTAATGAGGGAGTTCAGGGAGAAGAATCAGAGGAGGTGACCTAGAAGCTTGAGGATGTGACCAGAAGGAGGAGAGGGAGCGGGCTTGCAAACAGCTGGGGAAGAGCCTTTTGGGCAGAGAAAAGCATGCCTGGAGATCTTGAAACAGCAAGAGCCAGAGCTTGGGAGGATGTATAGAGAATAGGAGAAGAGGCTGGAAGAGGTGGTGGGGCCAGAGGGCATCTTGCATAGGGCAGTGAGCGAAGGATTAGTGGACAGATCTGTTTATATTATGTACTTAAAAGATCATTCTGGTTGTTGCGAGGCACAAGGATTGAACCAATGAGTTGAAATTCCACACTATTTGAAGATACACATTCATGTTTTTTTTTTTTTTTTTTGACGGAGGAGTTTCATTCTTGTTGCCCAGGCTGGAGTAAAATGGTGCTATCTTGGCTCACCGCAACCTCTACCTCCCGGGTTCAAGCAATTCTCCTGTTTTAGCCTCCCAAGTAGCTGGGATTACAGGCATGTGCCACCATGCCCAGCTAATTTTGAATTTTTGGTAGAGGTGGGATTTTTTTCTCCATGTTGATCAGGCTGGTCTCGAACTCCCAACCTCAGGTGAGCCACTGGTCTCAGTCACCCAAAGTGCTGGGTTTACAGGCATGAACCACCATGCCTGGCCCCGGCCCACACTCATGTTTTTCATAACTGTACCCTGAACCCCTCCTAGCTTTTTACTTTAAGGAGGGACCAATTACTTATAGACATATCCTAATGTTTCTCATTTTCCAGCACATCTCTGGTGCTGACACTGGTGTCAACATTCCTCTAGGCAAGTTGTGTTTGTGAAAACTCCCATGTGAGTGGGGCACTGGTCTGATGGCATCTCATTCTGATTTTTCATATCTCTCTTGTTATGGGCTCTTTCCTAAAAGGGTAGCAGAGATGAAATGATATTGAGGACATTTGCTGGGGTGGGGACATGTTAGTGAAAAATATGTCTAATACTTTAGTGAGGAGGATGGCATGAATTAACAAGGTGTAAGGTTATGTACACTGTATTGGGTAATTCTTCTCTGTTTGTGTGTATACAGTTATTCTTCTGATTGCTATGCAAATATTGAGAAGCTGAGACTAACAGATACTAACCAAACCTGCTGCTTAAAAACTATAGAGACAGAAAGTAGATGAGGGGGGACTACAGGCATATGCAAACATGCCCATCTAATGTTCAAGATTTTTTTGTAGAGATGAGGTCTCACTTTGTTGCTCAGGCTGGTCTGAAACTCCTGGGCTAAAAGCCACCCTCCCACCCTGGCCTCCCAAAATGTAGGGATTATAGGCATGAGCCACCACACCCAGTCAAAATTTGTTGATTCTTGATAAGAACTTATTTTCCAAGTGTTGCTTTTTTTTTTTTTTTTTTGAAACAGAGTTGATAATTTTCAGTTTAATATTCTCTAGCAAAT
>NW_016107476.1:2564407-2579876 GCF_001604975.1 Cebus imitator
ACCTCTGCCTCCTCGGTTCAAGCAATTCTACTGTCTCAGCCTCTCCAGTAGCTGGGATTACCAGTGTGTGCCACCACACCCAGCTAAATTTTTGTGTTTTTAGTAGAGATGAGGTTTCACCATGTTGACCAGGCTTGTCTGGAACTCCTAACCTCAGGTGATCCACCTGCCTCAGCCTCCCAAAGTGCTGGGATTATAGGTATGAGCCACCACGCCCAGCCTATTTTCCAAGTGTTGGAAGGTTACATTTAGGAGTTCTATAGAGGGATTTAAAAAATTTTCCTTCCTCTCCCTTCTTCTCCCAGTCCCATGTTGGACTTGAACATATTTTTTCTTTTCAAGCAATAGTCTTCACTAAGTTCTTTGTTAAACTTTGGGAGGTAATCTTTTGTTCTCCACTCAAGCAGAGGCAGTTCTGAAGGTAAATGAGAGAATGATCAACCACCAGGTTTATGCTCACTTTCATCTGGATGAATAGAAGAATACATAGCGAGGTGACAGGTGTAGATTACATGTGTTTGCATTTTCTTGCAGAGGTTACACCCAGCAAAATTATGTCATATAGAAAACTTGAAGGAGCCTGCCGTTCCAGTCTGGGAGGAGTCAGGAGCCTCGGTGTCTAGCGAGTAGTTCTAGAATGTGTAGCATCACGTCTGACATTGCCTGTTGGATGCTGTAAACACAAGTCTCATGCTTTCGTCTCCCAGTGGGTGTGCAGACACTGGAGAGACCCAGGCAAGGGCAACTTTGTGTATTTATTTATAGTGCAACAGCAAGAGTGCCTTTTCAGAAAGGGTTCACATTCTTGTTTCTGAAATTTATAAGCACTTGAATGAAAAGCTTCACTTTGCAATTTAGAAGCAGTATAACCTTGGGTATAGTGGTGTGCTGGTGAATGTTTAACAACCAGCTCTCCAGAGGGCAGGGAGAGGAAGGCCCTGATTTGAAAAGTTTGCCAATTTCCAGATTGTAAATGCTTCCACTGCAGCCAATTTCAAGTTGCCAACGTGAAGTCATCACTCAGTTGGGGAAGACTGGGCATAGCCAGCTCTCCCACGCAGGCTAGAGCGCCCCACTGCAGGGGTGAATCCCTTCACATTTTATTTTGTTCTCCTCAGAACCCCCCTTAAGATTTTCAAAACCCAATTTCTATATCTGTAGAATCAGTGTAATTGGGGTTGGTGACGTTATAAGTAGAATTTTTGATGCCACAAAAGAAGTAACACTCGAATATAAATTTCCTCAGCAAGGCAATTTACTTCTATAGAAGGGTGCAGTTCACAGATGGAAAAATGGTGAGTGCACACCTAGACAAGGGAGGGGAAGGGGTACTTATGCCTGATGGAGGTTGTCCCTACTGCTGTGTTGTTCCCCTATTGGCTGGGGTTAGACCGCGCAGTCTAGTCTAATTCTGATTGGCTATTTTAAAGGGAGCAGGAGTATGAGCCAGAGTGGTGGGGTGGGTAATTTGGTGGGAAGGATGGTTATGGGCAGGTCAGAACAGGTAAGCAGGGGTCAAAGCAGGTGACCAGAGCAAGTGACCAGGATGAGTCAGGACGGGGCAGGGGGCTAGGGGAGCAGATGTCAACTACTGATTATAATTGGTGGGAAAGATTGTTTACTGAAACTACAAGGAAGTTAAACTTTAAAATAGAGAATTAAAGAATAAGAGATCTGAACATACCGACATACTGATTCCTTGAAGAGAAATTTGGGGTTCACTATAACAGTGGGATCACAGGAGTTATTATCTTTGAATACCTTTTATAAATTGTGAAGTGCCATACACATATTAGCTTTTTCCATTAGTTTGTCTGAAATGCTGCTTTTAACTACTTAATGATTCTGAGTATGTCCTGGAAGGAGAAGCAGCCAGAAAGAAAAGGCAAGGACAGCTGGGAGACTTTCTGTGCTGGAGACAGACAGGTTTGTGCCGCAAAGAGACACTTCAATCAATATCTTTGTTCTTTGGTTTTTGTTTTTTAAACTCCTCTAAGGTGTCTGGGTTTGGAAGTAGAGGGAAGAAGGTAATGGTGGTACCATGCTTAGACTAAACTCTGTCTACAGACCCTAGGCCACATGCCAGTAGACTCTGACCCTGTCTCTTAACTTGCATTTCTGTAAATGGCTCAGATGGGACCACAATCCCTCCCACTCTCTGAATCAGGATGGATGTGGCTCTCTTGGGTCCATAAAGATGAGATGTTCTGCCAGCACAGTTTAGACTAAAGCCAGTGCCCATTTGTTGGACTGGATTCATTTCTAAGTAGAATTGCTGGTACAGGGGTAATTTTGAGATCCCTGGGTGACCTTAAAAGGTTAAATCAAATTTTAGAAGGTTTTTTTGTAATGCTTCAGAAATTCCTGCTCATACAGGTTAGTGACAGTCTTTCTTGACATTCAGCTAATATGGACATCTGTGTGCCAGGCTGCAGCTGTGGGGGCTCTGTCTTAGTCCATTTTGTGTTGCTAGAACAGAATATCACAGATTGTGTAATTTGTAAATAAACAAAATGTATTTCTTATGGTTCCTGAGGCTGGGAAGTCCAAGGGCAAGGCATTTGTATCTGGCAAGGGCTTTCTGGCTGCATCATCCCATGGTGGAGGTAGAAGGACGAACTAGGGTGTGAGACAGAGAGAGGATAGAGGCTGAACTTTATCCTTTTATCAGCAACCTGCTCCTGTGATAATTCACTCACTCCTGCTGTGAGGGCACGAAGCCATTCACGAGGGCAGAGCCTTTATGACTGAATCACCTCTTAAAGTTCCCCTCTTAACGTTTACAATGGCAATGAAATTTCAACATGGTTTTGGAGGGGACATTGAAACCATAGCAGGCTCCTGGGAGGCTATGGCCTCACACTGTCTCCACTACCACCCTGGAAGGTCGGGCATGTACTCTTGGCCCTTTTTACAGTCTCAGGGAGGTTGAGGCATGTGGCAGGAAAGGCAGGACTGGGAGTCCAGTCCCTACTCTGAGGTCCCTTCTAATTGCAGTTAGGGAGAAGAGGTGGAAGTTGTATACAAATGGTTGGACAAGATCAGAGAAAGGCTCGGAGAGGTCAAAAAAGGTGTCACTTCAGTGAGTCATCTCAATCAAAAGGTGTGCCAAAGGAGTCATGCTTTTAGGAGGAGGAGGAAAAGGCACCAAGCTGATTTTAAAATGCCTCTCTAAGACTAATCTTTGCATATAGAAGGCAGGTGTAGCATATCAGAGCAAGTGCTGAATTATGATAATCCTAGTACCTCTTTGCCTTGGGGGAATCAGATTAACTGGATTTGAGCAGAGGCTGTTTCTATAATCAGTAGTCCAGCTGACAGTTGCTGATAGTGTCTTTTATGTTTGGAGGAATAGCAAGCACCTATTAGGTAGTCACCGAAAAGGCAAATCAAGTATCAGAAGTATCAGGGTACTTTTTTGGGGGGAAGGGGCAGAGTCTCCCTCTGTCATCCAGGCTGGAGTGCAGCTGTGTAATCTCGGCTCACTGCAACCTCCACCTCCTGGGTTCAAGAGATTCTCCTGCCTCAGCCTCTCGAGTAGCTGGCATTACAGGCATCTGCCACCACACCTGGCTAATTTTTGTATTTTTAGTAGAGATAGGGTTTTGCCATGTTGCTTAGGCTGGTCTTGAACTCTCACCCTCAGGTGATCTGCTGGCCTTGGCCTCCCAAAGTGTTGGGATTACAGGCGTGAGTCACCATGCCCGGCCATGATCAGGATATCTTTTTTTTTTCTTTTTTTTTTGAGACGGAGTCTTGCTCTGTCCCCAGGCTGGAGTGCAGTGGCGCAATCTTGGCTCACTGCTGCAACCTCCACCTCCCGAATTCAAGTGGTTCTCCTGCCTCAGCCTCCTGAGTAGCTGGGATTACAGGTACATGCCACAATACCTGGCTAATTTTTTGTATTTTTAGTAGAGACACGGTTTCACCATGTTGGCCAGGCTGATCTCTAATTTCTGACCTTGTGATTTGCCTGCTTCGGCCTCCCAAAGTGCTGGGATTACAGACATGAGCCACTGCACCCGGCCAGTGTTAGGGTGTCTTAACCAGTGAAAGCCACAAGTGGCAGGGAAGCCCACCATCGTCCTGCCCACCCCCTGGGAGTGTTTGTGCCAACTAATAATCCTGTTTACCGAACTCACATGGTATAAGAAAATGAGGTTGTGGAAGCCAATTTAAGAGAAGGATCATTTTGGGCAACTAATAATGGGGTAAGTGAGTGTGTAGCTTCAAGTAACTACCACTTGCCGTAGCAGGAAATGGGCCTTTAGGTAAACTGCAAATTAAGCACTCTATGCATTTATTTAATCTCTTGAGTTTCTTGTTTTCTGGGCTCAATACTAGTGCCAGTCTAGCGCAAAGAAAGGGAGTAGGAGGTGGGAGAGCGCACATCTCTGGGATATGCGTTTACTATTCAGTGGGAACCAATGAGTTAGAAGCAGAGAACATATTCTCGGTAATGAAGCAGTCTCTCTGAAACGTGGAATCTCTCTGAAACAGACTGCAGTCTCCCTAAAACATAGACCACCATGAGAGTAGGATTCCTGTCCTTCAGCCGAAATTGACCTTCCCATACAGAGGACCATCTTGGGATTGCAAATCCAGACCAGTCCCAGCCAGAGACAGATTTCCAATCCAGGCCTCAGCTCAGGCTAGCGGTGGCAGAGAGGGTCCTCCCAGTGGCAGGCCATGTTCCTTGCTATCTCACCCTGACTCTGTACATGTTCTTTTCCCATAAATTGCTGCACCCTAGAAGAATTTCTGTTTATACTTTAAGCATTGTTTCTCATCTGTGTTTCTACTAGCAGGTGTTGCCTTTGGAATGGTGATGCAGCTGGCATTCACCAATTCTGAGCCATGTACTCAGGATCCAGGGAGTACATTAGACTAGCTTGATTTCCTTCTAGGCTAGATCATCTTTTCCTGTGGAAATCCCCTATGCAGAGCTTCCAAATATGGCCAAAGTAAGACTATTTCTTCTTAGCTATATCTGCTTGGACAAGGTTTTTAACTCTTCTTAGTTTTGATTTTCTCCTCTGCAAAACAGGAATTATACAACAGTCCCCCATAAGGCAATCGTGATGCAGTTGTTTTGATTGTGAGTAGCAATTAATTGTTGTAGTGCCTGGAACATCGTTAAGTATTCAGTACATTTTACTTGTTATAATAATATAATAGTGTTCTGGAGTTATTTATTGCAAATGTCAGAAGTTCAGGACCCTGGAACTTCCCATGGGAGATGCCCCCGTGGTGTTATTAGGTGGTAACCCTATTTTCCCGAATTCAAACATTGAACTGACAAGTACAGAGTTGACAACTCAGGCTCTTTGATGTTTGAAATCAGAGCTATTTCAGAAACTTGGAGGAAGTGACCGTTGAGCTTGCAGTATTGTAGGGCCAGGATTGATGCATTGTGAAAGAAAAGCAAATGAAACACAAACCAAGAGAAATACTGGTGATGGAACAGATGTTTGGTGCTGGAGGACACGGAGGAGAACGAAATATTTTATCAATCTAAGCCATCGTGAAAGCTTCAGAGAAGCTCAGGACCTGGGCTACGCCCTATGGGTCAAGTTTGATTTGAACAGATGGGGAGAAGAGACACCATAGCAAGGGAGGCTACAGTGGGAGTGAAGGCACTGGGGAGAATGAAGACGCTAGACCCGGAAGTGGTCAGAAGGCCTCACCCGACAGACATTCATAAATTAATACAAATAAATAGTAGATTATTTTAGTGCTTGGCCTCTAGAGCCAGACTGTCTGCAATCAAATCACTTAGCACAGGGATAAGTACTCAGCAAGGCAGTTTCTTCTTAGACACCTAAAAAGCTGACATGAGCCATGTTATTGAAGATATCTGATGTTAGGTGGAGAACTTTAGGCTTGATGAGTTGGGACTGAGAGAGCTATTTGGAATTTTTTCCTGTTGTTGTTTTTCTTTTTCTTTTTTTATTATTTTAATTTTTTTTTTCAAGGCGGAGTCTTCCCCAAGCTAGCGTGCAGTAGTACGATCTCGGCTCACTGCAACCTTCACTTCCTGGGTCCATTCTCCTGTCTCAGACTCCCGAGTATCTGGGATTACAGGTACCTGCCACCATGCCCAGCTGATTTTTGTATTTTTAGTAGAGTTGGGGTTTCAACATGTTGGCCAGGCTGGTCTTGAACTCCTGACCTCAAAGTATTCGCCCACCTCAGTCTCCCAAAGTGGCCGGAATACAAGCATGAGCCACCAGGCCCAGCCTATAAGCTTTATTTTCTTAAAACAGTTTTAGATGAATAAACAGATTGAGAAGATAATACAGATATTTCCTATATACTCCACACTTGATTTCCCCTATTGGTAACGTTTTGCATTGATATAATACATTTGTTATAATTACTGGACCGTATTGGCACACTGTTATGAACTAAAGTCCACACTTTATTCAGCTTTCCTTAGTTTTTACCTAATGTTCTTTCTTTGTTCTGGGATCCCATTCAGGATCCCACATTACGTTTAGTCATCACGTCTCCATAGGCTCCTCTTGGCTGTGGATCATTTCTCAGACGGTCTTTGTTTTTTATCATCTTTACAATTTTGAAGAGTGCTGGTCAGGTGTTCAGGTGTTTTTGTTTTGTAGAATGTCCCTCAATTTGGGATTTTTCTGATGATTTCATTAGGATTATGGTTTGGGTTTTGTTTTGGTTTTGGGAGGAAGACTACAGAGGTAAAGTGCCCATTTTCATCACATCAAATCAAAGGTACTTTCTATCAAAATGACTTATCACTGTTGATGTTTACCTTGTTCATGTGGCTGGGGTATTATCTGTCAGATTTCTCCACTGTAAAGTTAGTCATCTTTTTCTTCCTATCTACACTGTACCCTTTGGGAGGAGATCACTATGTACAGCCCACATGTAAGGAGTGGGGAGTTAGGCTGCACCTCCTTGGGTAGAATACTCTTTGCTGGTTGCATTTGGAGAAAAAAAAGACAGAGTTTAGCGAGAAATGAAAAAGAGGGCAGAATCAAGGTTCAAGCACAGGTGATTAGGGGATTATTCTGGTATAAAGAGGTCTGGATTATAAGTCACTGCACTAGGTTACTGCCAACTCTATTTCTTAGCTGTGCCACCTTGGGTGAGTCACTTCATTCCTCTGAGCCTCAGTTTATCTATTTCTAAGAAGGGGTTGAAGATACCTGTTCTTCCTACCTGAGAATACCGTGAGTGAAATGAGATAGAGCAGATGAAAGGGCTTTGGAAGCCATCAAGCACCATGTTGTTCCAAAGGTTTATGGGTTAGGGAGTGATGGTACAATGGGGTAGGATGGGGACTTGAGGTAGAGATTGTGTCTGTTACCTGCGAGACACTGAATACTTCAGATGACCCAGAGCAAGCTGTAATGAATAGTATTCTGTCACAGGTTTGTGATATTTACCCGCTAAGGAGATTTTTATTTCAAATGTGCTTTCCCAGATGTTCTGTTTCTGGTGGTCTAGTTCCACGGTCTGCCCCCCAGAGAGAGCTAGCTTGGGCAAGAGGAGGCTAGTTCTGGATTTGAAAGAGGGACTCTGCTTAGCATTGTGGTCTTCCTTTTGTGACCTGTTACGACCTCTGTTGGACTGCACTGAAGATTTCTGGGATTTCTTTCAAAGGTTTCATTCAGCTAGTGTCATTGCCTGAGATTGTTAATAGACATCCCAAAAGTAACACATCAAAAATGGCATTTTTGCTTTCTGTCCTGCACTGGAGTTCAGAGACGTGGCTGACCTGCTTTCCTTGACTGTGAAAGACAGTGTGAAACTCCTCAGTAAGCTGTGCAATCGGCTGCTTAGCTGAGCAGTGAGAATTCCTCCAAACTGGGTATTCTGCAGTGGAGGAATCCCATTACCTTTTCAGGCTGGTAGACTCTTCGCTCTTCATAGGTATTTTCTCATTGTTCAGAGGGTGTGCAACCATGCTTTTGGTTTTTCATTGTACGATCCTTATTTAGGTAACAAAATTGATGAGCCATGGAAGGGTTTAACTGTGTCTGCTCAAGTTTCAGGGTAAATCATTGACTACTCAGCGTGGTGGAAAGTATTGGGATGCCTGAGTGCTAAGTGCACCTCTGCCAGTAACTCCTGATGACTTTGGACCAGGAATGTAAACTTGCTCCTCAGTTTCCCTATCAGTAGAATATGTAGGGCCCACTTGGGCCTTGAAAGATGGAACAGTCAAGTAAAAATTCGCAGCAGAGCCAGTTGGCAGATAAGGGGAGTACAGAATCAATGTCATGTCTATATTGCACATGACCCAGCATATTTCAAAACTGTAGCATCAAGTCAACAAACATACATTTGGAAATAACCAGACTGTCAAAGACAGTTATATAAAGTTAACCTCTTGATTTGTTTTTGAGAAGGAGAGAGATTCTTTCGTTGACACTGACTTTAGTTGGGATGAAATAAGAACTGAATTTCTTTTGGTCTTCGGATTCTGTCTTTCTCTAATAAGAAAAGCCCATTTCTTTACAAATGAGTTGTTCCTACATGTTTCTGCCTAGGCTGTTGTATGAAGGAAGGGCAAGTAAACACAGTCTAGTTTCTAGGTGAGAGCAAAGCACGTCATCTCTGGACATGGAGGACTTTGGTGTAAACTATATTTCCAAAGGGAAACTCTTGCAAAATGCAGACGCTGATCCCAGTTCTGACCTTGGCAGCTGGTGCCAGCATTGGCAGTGGCTCCTTTATTCAGATGCAGAGAAAAGCCAAGAAGTGAAATGATATTTTCCTTCCATCATCATTACTCAGCATGACTGCCTTGCTTAGCAATAAAGAAATTCAAATGTTAAGAGAAACTGCAGTGCATTTTCTTATCCAAAAATGCATTCTCCTGTATAGTCAAGCGATTCACTATGTTCTCATATTGTTGCTGAAGAGAATGGTCTTGTGAATTACTTTTGAAATTGTAAGTCTTCTCTGTAGCTGGTGTATTCATATTGTCTGAATTCTAAGGGGAAATAGCTCTTAAATTGGAGTATGCATAAGAATCACCTGAGTAATTTACTAAAAAGATAGATACCTGACTCCCATTCTTAGTCACTGGGGCTGAAGAACCTACTTTTTAAAAAAATTCTACTTTAAGTTCTGGGGCACATGTGCAGAATGTGCAGGTTTGTTACATAGGTATACATGTGCCATGGTGGTTTGCTGCATCCATCACCTTGTCATCTACATTAGATATTTCTCCTAATGCTATCTCTACCCTAACCGTGGATCCCCAACAGGCCCCAGTGTGTGATGTTACCCTTCCTTCATCCATGTGTTCCTTGTTCAACTCCCACTCTTATGAGTGAGGACATGCGGTGTTTGATTTTCTGTTTTTGTGTTAGTTTGCTGAGAATGACGGTTTCTAGTTTTATCTATGTCCCTGCAAAGGACATGAACTCATCCTTTTTTATGGGTGTATAGTATTCCATGGTGTATACGTGCCACATTTTCTTGATCCAGTCTATTATTGATGGGCATTTGTTCCAGACGATTCTGATTGGGGGATCCATAGAGTTGCCTTGAGTGTTACCACCTGGGTGCCATGCTCAGTTATCAAAAACCTTAGAGCTAAGCGTGTCCCCTTTATAAGCCAAGCCCTAGCTGCCGCTTTTAGAACTGCACTTGAACTTGCCTATATAAATTAAAGGTATAATGATAATAATTATTTTTGACTTACAACAATTTTCTGACTTATACAAACAGTATGGAAGGAGCATGAACCTAGCAGTCAGAAAGGCCTGAGTGTGGATCTTTGAGCTTCCTCTGTTCAACTTCTCTGAGGCTGTGTTTCCTCACCTGTCAGCGGTCAAATGGGAGCAGTATTACTCACTTGACTGAGAGAGAGGGGTGATGAGGATGGAATAAAGTGGCTTATATGTAAACACCTTGCCCTATGTGTGGCATTTAGTAGATGCCAATAAATAGTACTTATCTCCTTTTTTTATAGGAAGCAGGAATTAACTTAAAAAAACATAAGCACTTGGCTGGGTGCTATGGCTCACATCTGTAATCCCAGGACTTTGGGAGGCCAAGCTGGGTGGATCACGAGGTCAGGAATTCAAGACCAGCCTGGCCAAGGTGGTGAAACCTTGTCTCTACTAAAACTACAAAAATTAGCTGGGCGGGGTGGCGGGTGCCTGTTATCCCAGCTACTTGGGAGGCTGTGGCAGGAGAATTGCTTGAACCCAGGCAGCGGAGTTTCCAGTGAGCTGAGATCTGCACCACTATACTCCAGGCTGGGTGACAGAGTGAGACTGTGTCTCAAACACACACACACACACACATGCTTAAAGCAGATATTCTTAAGGAAAACTTTTTTTTTATCTGCAAGGGATAGATTTTTTTGGCCTTGATACACAACTCTTTAAAAGTCAGTCATTGTTTAGAGATCTTGATAGCATGTCCCTCCTAATTCTTTTAGATAATACAGGAGTTATGTTGTAAATACAGGTTTTCAAGTGAGATCCCAGGAGGTAGACAAGGGAATGCAGGTGAATTGCAACCTTGGTATCTTTGTGGCCATTCCCAGGGTCCATTGCAGAGAACACAGATCAGATGTTCCACCTGAAATGACACCTGCTCCTCGTCAGCATCTCACAAGAAGAACCTTGTTTCTCAGAAGGTAGCCAGTAATGGATTATTTGGACTATCTTGTTCAAACTCTTTCCAGGCAAAATGAGAACATGGCAGAGGTCTGAGAGAAACAGTGAACTATTGTACTTGTGGTATACAGCGAGCTCCTTGTTGTAAGGTGTTTTCTAAACTGAGTTTCAGCAGTATCTGCCCACATCTACCCCCTGCTCAACCCAGCTTTACTTTTTGAGAGAAAATCATCTTTGTATTGGCTGATTAATTTTAGGTTCAATGTTCTTGTCCTTTATAACACTCGTGTGATTACTTAAGAAGTAAATTTTTAAATATCACCATGTTCCTCCTTCTGAGGCCCCACATCATAAAAGGACTTTGGTAACAAACACTGCCCATCTTCATTCTGTGTCTGGAGAAACTGCAAGTTAAATGAAGACTCTCGGTGAGCTCAAAGCCACGAGTGTCCTCTCACTGCCTTCTCTCTGCGCCTTTGTAAAGGGGACTCTGTACGTCCCAGTCTTGAAGCTGGGCAGCCTCCATAACTTCTATTCTCTGAAGGTCATACTCTGGAAACCAAGAGTATTCTTTTAGTATTTCTCTTAGTATCCTTGGAAGCTCCATCATGTGATGTTAGGGTCTGAAAAGATCCTATAAATCCTCTGGGCCAATCCCCTTTGTTTTATGGGAAAGGAAACTAAGGTTCAGAGAGATCCACATTGTTCCTAGTTTATTTAAAAAAAAAAAAAAATCCTGCCTGCAGTGTGCGTATCAGACACTATGCACATAACAGGAGGCTTACCATAGGCCCCCAACAGGTTAGATGAGTTGCCATTGATGATCAGGAATGACCCTCTGGTAAAGTAGGCTAGAAACTGTCCAGCACATACTAAGTTAATAAGTAAAGAAACGTTTACCGAGCACCTTTGGTACATGAACATTCCACTGTGTCCTGAGAAGCTGGGAGAAGGAGAGAGAAAAATACAACTGGGGAGACAAAAAGGATAAACTTGAAGAAATGACCCCCATCCACAGGGACTTACAGTCCACAGGGAACACCTTCTGAAGGTGCCTTCTAAATCAAGATAAAGACATATTACAAATCCATATTACAAAATATTGAGCCAAACAAGATTGTATACTCAATAGTGCAATGATGTCATCCTAGAGAAGCTTGGGAGGAAGGGAGAAGAGAGCAGCCTCCACTGAGGAATATGCCTGGTGTTTCCCCCCCAGGCTGTTAAAGCCACGACTGTCATATGGGTCTTTGTGTCTCCAGGATTATGGCTTGGAGGGACTGCTCTGTTCACACTGTCGAATCAATCTGTGTGGCTCATTTGACACCAAAATTACAGAGATACTATGATGACCCGTTTTGCAGGAATGCTGTCTACTCACCTGGATCTTTTGTTGATTTTCTTTCAGTGGCCCACCCTCAGGACCCTCACCACCCATCGGAGAAGCCTGTCATTCACTGCCATAAATGTGGGGAGCCTTGCAAGGGTGAAGTGCTTCGGGTCCAGACCAAACATTTCCACATCAAGTGTTTCACCTGCAAAGGTATGGTGCCTCCAGCTTCCTGGCTCAGAGGCATGTCATGGTTGGGGCTTGCCTTGGGTCCATCCCATCCCCTTGACTCCACATTGGGTCACTGGATAAGCAAATGCCCTCGGAAGCCCTGCCATCGTTTACTGCCAGTTTGGGATTCAGTTAGACTAGGGCGAGAATGAAGCCTGCGGAAACCAGTGGTTCATGGCCTTTCGGTGCCTGCTGAGGTCCCTTCTGGAAGTAGGGACTAACACGGAGAAAGAGCAGTAAAAACACAGTTCCGTGTTTTTTGCCTTATTTTTCTTCTTCTCTGAAATGACAAACTCCTGCTAAAAAGTAACTTGTCCCAATATCCATTAGTTCTAGGAGGCCTGGAAAACTTGCAAGATTGGGTGCCAAGTCACTGGCTCCTCTGTGTGTGTGTGTCTGAGTGTGTGTGTGTGTGTGTGTGTGTGTGTGTGTGTACAGAAAAATACCTCCCCTACAAGAAGCTACCAGTTTGGTATTGATTTCCATTAACAAGCCTACCTTTTGAGGTTTATAAAGATTGGCATCTTTGTATGAAATATGTCAACCTGTTATTCCAGAGCCAGGGCATGGCTGACTGGGGAAAAAAAGGAAAAACGATTTTGTGTGTTTGTTTGATAAATAGGTTACTTGGGCTGAGGGCATGTCTGGATAGCTCAAGATGGGGTTGAAGGATGTAGGAGAAGGAAGGGGGATGAAATCTGAGTGTACTCTTAGATTTACTTTGTGCCCTGGTTGGGGTAGACACCCTCAGTCCTATGTCCTGTGTGTGGTAAGCACCTTCATTCTTGGAAACTGGGTTTCATTTTGAGTGTCTTACATCCCAAATACTCATCATTGTCATCCTAAGCCATCCATCCACGGCCATGGGGCTCTCAGGTAGATTCCAGGCTTCCTGGCGACCACGAAATACATGAATAAAGGAGGAGGGAGTGCTTTCCTGGAGTCCACAGCTGTTCCTTATGCTGAGGGTGAAGTTTTCAGGAGAAAGAACACTTACATGCGTAGCTAGGGCAGGAAGGTGGAAGGAAGCGAGGGTGTGAGCTTAACTCCCTCAAATGAGCTCAATGTTCAATGCATGACATATGTTACAAATGCTGTGTCCACATCTTACAGAGGGATTATTTAATCTTCCTGAAAACCCCTGTGAGTCAGTACGATAAACCCCAGTTTTCACCCAACCCAAGTTGGCCATGAGGAAATATCAAGGTCCCACCCAGGGCGCTGTGCTGTCACATTGTGTGGCTTAAGTCCTGTCTTGCCATTAAGTACCTGTCTGATTGCAGATAAGTTACTTGTCTCTCTGTGGCTCAGTGTCCATATCTGTGAAATAAAGAGACTAGACCATATGACACATCATCCCAGGTCTGAAGTTTGCAGATCCCATATGCCAGATAAGTGTATATTAATATAGAACATAGAGGCACTGAATTAGAGCTTCTTAGTTTTCTTTTTTTTTTTTTTTTTTGTGACAGAGTTTCGCTTTTGTTACCCAGGCTGGAGTGCAATGGCGCGATCTCGGCTCACCGCAACCTCCGCCTCCTGGGTTCAGGCAATTCTCCTGCCTCAGCCTCCTGAGTATCTGGGACCACAGGCACGCACCACCATGCCCAGCTAATTTTTTGTAGTTTTAGTAGAGTTGGGGTTTCACCATGTTGACCAGGATGGTCTCGATCTGTTGACCTCGTGATCCACCTGCCTCGGCCTCCCAAAGTGCTGGGATTACAGGCGTGAGCCACCGCGCCCGGTGCTTCTTAGTTTTCTGGTTACATCCAGTTTAGCTAACTTGGAGTCAGAATTATATTTTTATTTTTCCTCCTATATTTATTGAGAATGGCTCAAAGGATAGATTTGGTATGAAATAAATACAATCCATAAATGACTGTAGCCCCATATATATTTTATTTATTCTATTCCATTCATTCATTCATTCATTCATTCATTCGAGATAGAGTCTTGCTTTGTCGCTCAGGCTGGAGTGCAGTGGCGTGATCTCAGCTCACTGCAACCTCTGCCTCCTGGGTTCAAGTGATTCTTCTGCCTCAGCTTCCCAAGTAGCTGGGATTACAGGCAACCACCACCACACCCTGCTAATTTTTGTGTGTTTTTTTTGTTTTGTTTTGTTTTCTGAGGTGGAGCCTAGCTCTGTCGCTCAGGCTGGAGTGCAGTGGTGGCATCTTGGCTCCCTGCAACCTCCATCTCCTGGGTTAAAGCGATTCTTCTGTCTCAGCCTCCCGAGTAGCTGGGATTACAGGCTCCCACCTCTGTGCCCAGCCGATTTTTATATTTTTAGTAGAGACTGGGTTTCACTGTGTTAGTCAGGCTGGTCTCGAAGTGTGTGGGTTTGTTTGTTTGTTTGTTTTGTTTTTTTAGTAGAGACAGGGTTTTTCACCATGTTGGCCAGACTGGTCTTGGACTCCTGCTCTCAAGCGATTCTCCTGCCTCAGCCTCCCAAAGTGCTGGAATTACAGGTGTGAACCACCACACCTGGCTCTCTCTCTCTCTTTTTTTTTTTTAATTTCTACTTGAATGTATGAAGTAGTAACCTCAGACTGGGCAGTCGCTGTTCAACACATTAAGGTATTGGAATAGACAGCCATTTATCCCCCTGGGGGGAAAGTTTACTTTTTTTTTTTTTTTTTTTTTTTTTGGTTGGTTGTTTTGTTTTTTCTTTTTTAGTTTAATTCTAAGGATCAAATGTAAGTTCTTCATTTTGGAAAGTTGTATCGCCTGCTATAAATGTGTTCTTGAAAAGTTTTTTGTTTAAATTAAATTCTATTTTAAGAACACTTGGTATTTGTAGGAATTATTGTTCAATTCAACAAAATGTTGCTAAAATAAATGAGTCATCTATCCTTATAAATTTATATTTTCTCACACTTAACCTGGCAATGGCTACTATCTTCTGTCCCAACATTCTAGAATCACCTTTTCTTTAATATCCAAAGAAAGCGGTTTAGGTTCCCTGTGCTTTATATTGTAGGGAGTCCATGACTTTTCCCAAGATTCTAGAGCAGCACTGGCCAGTAGAAATATCATGCAAGCTGTCACACGTTTACCTGTGTGACAAACCTGCACATCCTGCTCGTGCACCCCAAAACTTAAGTAAATAAATATTGTAAAAGATGCAAGTCACTTATATAATTCTAAATATTTTAATAGCCATATTGAAAAGGTTGAAAAGAAAAGGCACACTTACTTTTCATTGAAATATTTTATTTAACCCTATCTATCCAAAATACTATCATTTCAACAAGTAGTATATGAAGTTTTGAGATATTTGACTTTTTTTTTTTTT
>NW_016107476.1:2580026-2581347 GCF_001604975.1 Cebus imitator
TTTTGAGATGGCATTCCGCTCTTGTTGCCCAGGCTGGAGTGTAATGGAGTGATCTCAGCTCCCTACAACCTCTGCCTTCTGGGTTCAAGTGATTCTCCTACCTCAGCCTCCTGAGTAGCTGGGATTACAGGGGTATGCCACCAGGCCCAGCTAATTTTGGGGGCATTATTTGTAGAGACAGAGTTTCACCATGTTGCCCAGGCTGGTCTTGAACTCCTGACCTCAGGTAATCCACTTGCCTCAGCCTCCTAAAATGCCGAGATTACAGGCATGAGCCACCACACCTGGCCTGTACTAGACACACTTCAAATGGTCAATAGCCACATGTGGCTAGTGGCTACTGTATTGAACAGAACAGTTCTAAAGATTCCTCAAGGTGTACATTCTTGTGGTTCCCTCACTCCAAATTCTTGCCAGTATCAAAGTCTTGGTCTCCTCCTGTGAGTGCTGTGCCTTTTTCATTGCTTCATCTCACACATCTTTCCTCTCTCTGCTTTTCCGTAGTACCACTACCCCAAGGCAGCTGTTTTCAGCAGACTTTGTTGAAGATCTGGGATAATGGTGGGAGGCTACAGCACAGAATAGGCAGCAACTGCCCTCCTATTCTCAGGCCATCTCCAGCAGGAGACGTTTCTCATTAGCTAGAGCCTTTTCTTTTCTTTTTGTTTTTCTTTTCTTCCTTCCTTTTCTTTCCTACTCATTCCATTCTATTCCTTTCGTTTTTTCTTTTTTCCTTTTCTTTCTTATTCCTTTCTTTCATTATTTCATTTCATTCTTTCAATCCAGTGCAGTTTTAGGTTTACGGGAAAATTGATGAGAAAGTACAAGCCAGGGCCATTTTTCAGACTTACTCTGAACTTATCTGTACCATCTTGCCAGGGCTTGCTCTCTCTACAAAGACCCTTCTCTCTCCATCCTGATCAGATCAGGACTCTGAATTTCCTTAGGGTCTTTACTTTTTATAAGTCCCAGCAGAAATAGCAGTCTTTTCCCTGAGGAATGCTGTCTTCCTCCTAGCCCAAGTAACCGATTGCAGCCAAATCCTAAAACATTTTCTTCCTGTTTCACCTACAGTTGCGATGTTCAGGTAGTGAGCTGATGTCCTGTGACAGAAGATTTTGGGTGGGGAGTATGTGCCAGAACAAGCCTGGGCTTTTGGTCAAGACCTGGCTGAGTGCACACGAGGTACACTCCACTTCTGACTGTGACCTTGAGTCCAGCCAAGCTTTCTCCCTGGAATTCCCTTCCCTCCCTCCCACTTGGCTCTCCTTCACACATATACATTTTCTTTCTTTTCTTTTTTTTTTTTTTTTTTTTTTTT
>NW_016107476.1:2581422-2582578 GCF_001604975.1 Cebus imitator
GCTGGAGTGCAATGGCGCGATCTCGGCTCACCGCAACCTCCGCCTCCTGGGTTCAGGCAATTCTCCTGCCTCAGCCTCCTGAGTAGCTGGGATTACAGGCACGCACCACCATGCCCAGCTCATTTTTTGTATTTTTAGTAGAGATGGGGTTTCACTATGTTGACCAGGATGGTCTCGATCTCTTGACCTTGAGATCCACCTGCCTCGGCCTCCCAAAGTGCTGGGATTACAGGCTTGAGCCACCGCGCCCGGCCGACACATATACATTTTCAACAAAGCCTTCTATGTCTTGAGTGGGGGCAGAGGTTGATTTCCCTTAGAAAGAAATGACTAAGATATAAAAGCCTTTGGGAATGAAAAGCAAGGATGAACACTTTTTGCTAAAAATAGGTTTTGAAACAAGGGAGAAAGGGGATGCTAAACATTTTACACAAGAGCTAAACAAATATGAAGGTAGGAAGGGGTTGCTACAGAGGAGTTAGAGTTGATAGCACAAACTTAGATCAATTTCAGACCCCATGGCTTCACAGATTTAGCTGTGACAGGGTAAGGATTGGTGAGCAGAAATTTTATTGGTGAACTCATGTCACTTTCTAAAATGCCTGAGGTCGTAGAATCCGATGGTCCAGGAGTTATTCATCCATTTACTACCTGTTATATTTTGTGGTTGTTTTGAGATGGGGGTCTCACTATGTCACCCAGGCTGGTCTCAAAGTCCTGAGTTCAAGTGATCCTGAGTAGCTGGGATACAGGCACGTGCCACCATGCCAAGCCCATTTACTAAATGTTAATTGAACACATACTCCATGCAGGACACTGTGCTAAGTGCTAATAATAGAGATGACATACCAGGTTTGTCGAAGGACTCCTGGGATATTAGAAGAGCCATATAAGGAAACAACATTTATGAGACCAAGTAATAAGTCCTATGATGGAGAGATGCACAGCCTGCAGACTGGAGGCCGGGAGGGCCGTAGGGGAGACAGGATGGAGATGGGGAGAGCCACAGGTGGAAATAGCGTAAAATAGTAGCAGGTATGCCGGGCGCGGTGGCTCACGCCTGTAATCCCAGCACTTTGCGAGGCCGAGGCGGGTGGATCACAAGGTCAAGAGATCGAGACCATCCTGGTCAGCATGGTGAAACCCCGTCTCTACT
>NW_016107476.1:2587498-2595833 GCF_001604975.1 Cebus imitator
AGGTATGATAGAAAATAGAAGATTTAAGAGACAAAGTAAGGGTTGTAGAATATGATGAGTGACTGAACAGCAGGAGTGAAGAGGATCCAGGTGTCCAGCTGAGCTTCCTGGGTAGATAGATGGAGCTGCCACTAACTAAGGAAATACAGAAGTACCTTACAGAGCAGTGCTGGAGAAAGATGAGTGCATTTTGGGGTATATTGAGGTTGAGTAACATGGTACATCCGGAGTCCAGTAGGGCTCTGAGATAGTGGTCTTATTGGGGAGAAGAATTTGGAAGCCTGTGGCGTGTGAATAATGACTGAGGCTGTATAATTTGTGTGGAATTTACTTGGGAAAGAGCAAAAGGCAGGAACTGAATACTAGAAGATGCTAGCGTCTGAAGGAAGGGAAACCTAATTCCCATTCGTCACCTCGGAAAATGTACCCGGCTGGTAATGAGCCAAAGAAAGTGGTTTAATTGATGGACGGATTCTGTAATTAAATGAAAAGGAGATCCCAAAAGCTTATGGTGTTTCTTATAAAAACACAGTGGGAGTAGAATGTGGCTGCAGGGTTCTGAGTGGAGCAATTCTGTCTTCAGTATTCAAATGCTTTGTTTTGCATCTTTGTCCATTACAGCATTCATCTCACTAATTTAAAGTTGTTTTAATGTGTGATCCCTTCATTCTGTTATACCGTTCCAGTGATGTGATAGTTTTTTAATGTTTCACTTTGTATCATGGTTGTATTTTGTGCTGTATTAGAGAAGAAGAAACCTGAAAACAAAAGAGAAGCATTCATCTCTCTTTAGATTTGGAAGTGCTGGTATTTGTGCAGATTCTTCTCTGGGAAAATTGCTTCTACCGAGGGATGAATTAGCAATGCCTGGCGTTTCTAAGTATCTCTTTAAATGTGAATTATAGTTCATATTAAGTATACATATCATATATTTTGTTCATTATTTTGATCTATAATTCATTATAATTATTGTTATTTATCTTGAGCATTTTTCAGGGTAAGGACCTAGATCTATTGTTTTTTTGTACACGTAGTAAATGTTTATCAGTCAAGTATTAAGAAAATACTTAGTCTGTTAATTCCTCCTTTTTCAGTAGTCATATGTCACACTGATATTTATGTCACAAAAACCCATACTGCCCATCCGTTGGATTATGGAAACAGACACAACATTGTCTGGTGTCAGTATCAAGGCATCATGGCATACAGGGTGAAGATATCTTCACTCTTCTATTTCTCCATCTCGCAGACTCCTTTGTCATTCTACAGGCTTCAGAGCAGAGACCTCGATGCAATTTCTGTTTTTCCTGGAAGAAACTATAGCTGGGTGTAGACATTTTCTGCATGGAGTCTGCATTTCCTGGATTCCAAAGCACTTGATGAAAATATTTTTTTTTTTTTGGAGATGGAGTCTCACTCTGTCTTGCCCATGCTGGGGTGCAGTGGCACGATCCTGGCTCATTGCAGCCTCCTTCTCCAAGGCTCAAGCGATTCTCCTGTCTCAGCCTCCCAAGTAGCTGGGACTACAGGCGCACGCCACCACACCCAGCTAATTTTGTATTTTTAGTAGAGACAGGGTTTCACCATGTTGGCCAGGCTGGTCCCAGACTCCTGACCTCAGGTGATTCCCCCACCTTGGCCTCCCAAAGTGCTGGGATTATTTTTAATGTTTGGAATTCAAGATGTGTCTTTCAGTCAAAGTCAAAAGAAATCTATTTGTTTCCAGGGAATCTCAAGTTATGCTGTGTTTATCATTGTGCCTAAGCATGCTTAGTAGTTCATGGAAGATGTTTAATCTGATCACCAATGCAGATGAATTATTTGTAACAGTACTTGATGCAAATGAATTTTAATTTAATTCTAGACTTCCAATATGCTTGTAAAACCTTTTAAACATTTAATATAATTCAGCAAAAACTAAATATTATTTATTTTTATTTTTGAGACAGAGTCTTGCTCTGTTGCCCAGGTGTGGAATGCACTCTGGAGTGCAATAGTGTAATCTCAGTTCACTGCAACCTCCGCCTCCTAGGTTCAAGCAATTCTTCTGCCTCGGCCTCCTGAGTAGCTAGAATTACAGGCGTGCACCACCACACCCTGCTAATTTTTTTTTTTTTTTTTTTTTTTTTGAGAAAGTTCTAGAGAATTCAGAAAACACCAAGGACCAAGGAGACTGCCCAGAGAATCAAGAAGATTGTTCAGCCAAATTGTCTGTTTTCAGTGATCCTTTCTGGCCTGTCCCAGACATAAAATTCCAATTACTCCTTGTATCGCATGTCCCTTCCTTATCTTTTTTCTTTTACATCATTTAATACATTGTATTAATTTGTTTTTACCTCCTACTAGAGAGTAAGCTCTCTGAGGGCAAATTGATGGATGGATTCTGTAATTAAATGTTTTGTTCACTGTAAACCCAGTGCCTAGAACAATGCTCGACATGGCAGGTACTCATAAGGTGAATGAATGAATGAATCAATGAACAATAACTATATATTTATTTGGAACTTGATTATTCATAGATGTTTTTTGTTTTTTTTGTGTTTGAGATGGAGTCTCACTCTGTTGCCCAGGCTGGAGTGCAGTGGCACAATCTTGACTCATTGCAACCTCCACCTCCTAGGTTCAAGCGTTTCTCCTGCTTCAGCCTCCCGAGTAGCTGGGACTGCAGGCGCCTGCCACCATGCCCAGCTAATTTTTGTATTTTTAGTAGAGAATAGTTTTTACCATGTTGGCCAGGCTGGTCTCGAACTCCTGACCTCAGGTGATCCCCTTGCCTTGGCCTCCCAAAGGGCTAGGACCACAGCGTGAGCCACTGCACCTGGCCTTGTAAATGTTTTTAATGGTATAGCTAGTCACCAAGATTTATCAAGTGCTTTACATAATATATACCTTCAAATGGCTACTAGACAGTAACATTGTCTCCTGAAAAGAAAGAGCGCAAGTAAAGATAACTATCACAGATGACTGAGCTACAAGTCTGCCTGGCAGATAAGGAAATGTATGCTCAGGCAGTTCTTGGTTAAACTGTTGCTTAGTTTTACTCTGGTTTAGACCCTTAGCTTTCTCATCTGGGCTCACTGGGGCAGACTGGATATGGGTTATTTTGGGGCAAAACTAGAAAACTGATAAAATGCCAGAAAAATAGAAGTAGCTTCTTGCATTCTCCAAAAGCAGAGCTTAGCCTTTTATTACCTATTTAGAGAATCTTATTTATAACCTGATTAAAAGTCAGGCTAACCAAAATGAGAGAAACATAAGTGTGATATAAATGTGCTTCCTTATAACTGCAAGTGGAAACCCACTTTTATACTGTCTTTGTTTAGTAAAGGATAATCCTGAGATTTTATCTTTTGAATTTGTTGCCATGTTGAAGTCAAATAAATATAATTTAGTTTTTAAATTATTTAGGTTTTTAATTGCAAACTGGAACAGGGTGAGGGCTCATACTCGTTCCAGAATATACTGCTTACCGGTTTTGACCCTTGTTGGGAGATAATTATCCATGAATCCTTTGTGAGCTGAGATGCTGATAACTTTTCGTTTTGAGTTATGTTTTCAAGGATGTTTATACAACAAACAGCCCTGCAAGATAGAAATAGTTTTTCCCCCCAGAGTTCAAGGGAAGATTTGTTTGCTGTCTAGTACAATAAGATAATGTCTGTCTCTGGAGGAAACGTTGGACAGGTTTTCTTGCAGCTTGTTATACAAGAGTGGGGCTTTGTAAGCTCATGGTTCCTCAGCTCTTACACAAACCCATTGTGAGTGCAGCATCCAGCTGGGCCTACTAGTATTGCCCCAAGGGATTTGGGCAGGATGGAGAAACCACTAACAAATACAAAACTCGTGCTGCCTGCTGTGCTGTAATAGTCTTTTGTTTCTGATCCAGGAGTTTCTTGTCTTCTGCTAGTATCCATCAAACTGGAGCAGGTAAACTTGTTAGCTTGCAAAGTAGGTAAAATCTCAGATTCTTTGCAATTATTGACAACTCTAAGGTCATGTCTATGAATGCTTATTTCTGGAGGAAAGGCATGCTGAAGTTCACCCAGCTTTGTCAAGGAAGAACAAGTTATCTAAAAAAATGATTAGTACAATCAACGTTATGGGAGAGTTTGCACTATAAAAGGAAGAAAATTGAAATTTTCATCAATCCTTTTTAAAATAAGCATTTCACCAGTCATATTGCTGGTGGTTCTTATCTCCCGTCCCTGAACCATTGAGTGCCCCATGCTCAGACCTCTCCTCCATGTCTGCTTTCTAGTGACCTCATCTAGTCTCATGGTTGAAACACCATCTGTTCCCTGACAATTCCCAAGTCTGTACTTCTCCTCTGCAGTCCAGACTGGTGTCTTCAACAGCCTTCTTGGCATTTCCAATAGACCTCTCATACCAAACCCTCCTGATTACTAGCCCCATACCCACCCAACCTTCTTCTCCACCCTTCTTATTTCAGCAGTTGTTAAGACTTGCCTTCCACTTGCTCAGGTTAACAGCCTTGGAGTCATTCTTAACTTTTCTTTTTCTCTCACATGCCACAAGTAATCCATCAACAAATCCTGATGGCCCCATCTATATAGTATGTACAAAATCTTACCATTTATCATTATCCTAAGGATAACCACGCTGGTATAAGTCAGCGTTACCTCTTGCCTGGATGAATAATTTTAGTGGGTCTCTCTGCATTTGCCCTTACCCACATTCCCACCCCACTTCTTCCTTAGTTTATTTTCAATGCAACAGCCAAGATGATCCTTAAAAAAGGTCAGATCCTGTCACCTTTCCCAAGAACTTCTCATCTTTTGGAATAAAACTCACAGACCTCAATTTGACCATCAATTCCCCTCCCAGCTGTTACTCTCTGAGCTCATCTCCCACCATATTCTTCCTAACTCACTCTGCTGAATTCTCCTGTCCTTCCTGATCATTCTGAAACAAACCAGGCGCCAAATAGCATCAGGAGGTTTGCATTTACTATTTCACTGCCTTGACAATCTCTTCACTCAGGTATGTGTTCCTGGTGCTCTCCCATACCTCCTTTGGGTCTCTTCTCAAATATCACTTATCAATGAGGCCATAAATATAATTTCATTTTTATAATATTTAGGTTTTGAATTCCAAACTGGAACAGGGTAAGGGCTCATAATCTTTCCAAAATATACTGCTTACCAATTTTAACTCTTGTTGGGAGATAATTATCTGTGAGTCTCTTGCGAGCTGAGGTGCTAATAACTTTTTGTTTTGAATTATCTTTTCAAGTTTTGAATTATCTTTTCAAGGATGTTTATACAACAAACAGCCCTGGAAGACAGAAATAGTTTTTCCTTCCAGAGTCAAGTTACATCATCTGATATGTATATGTGTATATATTTGTGTATGTGTGTGTATATATATTTATTTATTATATAAGTTATATATGGTTTATTTGTTTATTGCCTGTGTCTCCTGACAAGAATGTAGGCACCACTGGGGCAGGGAGTTTGTATTAGCAATTCTTAGAAAAAAAGGCTAACTTATAGCAGGCATTCAGTAATATTTGTTAACTTGAATTATTGAAATGTTTATCATTGAGTGATATATGGGTTGAATATCCCCAATCTAAAAATTTCAAATCTGAAATGCTCCAAAAATCTAGAACTCTTTGAGGGCTAACAGGACACCCAAAGGAAATGCTCATGGGAGCATGTTGGATGTCAGATATTTGAATTAAGGATGCTCAACCAGTAGGTATAAAATGCAGATATTCCAAGATGTGAAAAAAATCCAAACTTTGAAATATTCCTGTTCCCAGGCATTTCAGGTAAGAGATGCCACCTTGTAATATTTATAGATAGTTATTTACAAATAGTTAAATCCCAGTCACTAAGACTTGGTTTCAATTAATGTTTGTTTGTTTGTTTGTTTTTTGTGGTTCCCCAACAGCATTTTTCACTCAGTGAGAAAGTATTTTCTCTTTAATCCTTTTTTATCCTTCTAATTTCCTGAAGCAGAATGTCTTTATAACAAAGATAGAACAGCTTTCAGACCCAGGGATTTGATCACACAATGATATCAAAGCTCAAATTTAATTACACCATTTAATATTTCTTTCTACAGATTATCTATAGAGGAAATGACAACTGGCTATTGATTTATAACAGTGGTATATACTTGCCTTTTAAAATAGACATATTTAATAAAAGTAAGCTGATTTTTTAGAAAATTAAGGAAATAGAATAGGTAGATAAAAACTGTGGCATATAATAGTGAAGGTGATATCTGAGTGAAATTGGGAAATTCCAAGAAACGCCCATCCTGATGGCATGCTTAAATTTGCATCTGAAGCGATGAGGTCATTTTCAATGTAGTCTTCAGAGTCAACCTTCCCATATTATAGCCGTGATATCTATTGAGAAGTAGAAAAGCTGCACTTATATAAATATAGTCAAACAGTTGAACTATTATGGTAAGATTGGTCCACTACGAATTAGATTGAATTAATGAAATTTGTATTGTAATTTGAAAAGTATGATGTAAGAGTTGACTCCATGTTGGCCATGATTTTCTTCCACTTAATCTGAGAAGGGATTTTGATGGTGTCTAGAGAGGTAGTCTAGACCAAGGGAGAGGTAGATGACAGAAGGAGAGTTCCTCAATGAGATCAACCAAGACCAAATGAGATAAGCACCTTAAAAACTTTTGTCCATATTAAACCCATGCAGAAGGGCTTGGAGTAGCCTTTCTCTGTGATGAAAGTGGCATTTGGGGGTACCTTCAGAGTGTCTTCTTCAGCCTTTCCCTGTAGGTCCCCCAGTGTCCCACTATCTGCTATGAAAAACCTGAGGAGGGTGCAGGATAGATCTCACTTTCCCTCCAGGAGAGAGTATTTACAGTGTACCTCAGAACCAGTGACAGCCTTTTTGCTATGCCTGCAGAAATAGAACTAACTAAAACTCTTGAGTTTTTCCTTATTCACATCACAAGTAGCAGAACCTTTAGTAAGAAGTGGGGAGAACCTCAGTAGATATCATGTATCAGGAGATACTATGTGTACAGTTTAAAAGCTAATTGGAGAGGGGTTAAACTTTTAAAACTCTTTAGTACAGAGTTCATGAAGTGTGGACCAAGAAGAACCTAACCCAGAGTGACCCAGATGCTGATTAATGATTCACATTCCTGATCTCCTACCTCCAGTCTCACGGCCAGCATCTCTGTCTTTGGGGTCTAGCATTTTCAAACAGCTTCTTAAGTAAGTACATTGTATATCACTCAACAATGCGGGTGTATTCTAAGAGACGCATCATTAGGTCATTTCATTGTATGTGAGCATCACAGAGTGTGCTCCCAACCTAGCTGCTATAGTCTACTGCGCAGCTAGGTCATATGGCCTGGCCTATTGCTCCTAGGCTACGAACCTGCATAGCATGTTACCGGACTGAATTGTGTGGGCAGTTGTAACCCAACGGTAAGTATTTGTGTATCTAAACATACCTAAATATAGACCAGGTATAGTAAAAATCAGGTATAAAAAATTAAAAATGATACACCTGTATAGGGCACTTACCATGAATGGAGCTTGTCGGACTGGAAGTTACTCTGGGTGAGTAAGTGAGTGAGTGGTCAGTGAATCTGAAGGCCTAGGACATTGCTGTACACTGCTATAGACTTTAGAAATGCTGTACACATAGGCTACACTACATTTATAAATAATGTTTTTCTTTAGTAATAAATTAACCCAAGGTCCCTGTAATTTTTACTTTATAAGCTTTATTTTTAAAAACTTTTTAACTCTTTTGTAAAACATTTAGCTTAAAACAAACTCTAAGAAAAGGAAAAAAGAAAGAGCCAGGTGTGGTGTCACACATTTGTAGTCCCAGCTACTCAGGAGACTGAGGCAGGAGGATCGTGTGGGACCAGTAGCTCAAGGCTGTAGTGGACTATGATCACACCTGTGATTAGCCACTGCACTCCAGCCTGGGCAACATACCAACCACCCCTCCACCTCCCCTTTTTTTTTGAGATAGAGTCTCACTCTATTGCCTAGGCTGGAGTGCAGTGGTGTGATCTCGGCTCACTGTAATCTCTCCCTTCCAGGTTCAAGTAATTCTCGTGCCTCAGCCTCCCAGGTAGCTGGAATTACAGGTGCATGCCACCATGCCCAGCTAATTTTTGTATTTCTAGTAAAGACGGGACTTCACCATGGTGGCCAGGCTGGTCTCAAACTCCTAACCTCAGGTAATCTACCTGCCTCAGCTTCCCAAAGTGCTGGGATTACAGGCATGAGCCACTGTGCCCAGCAAAGACCCTGTCTCTTAAAACACACACACACACACACACACACACACACACACACACACACACA
>NW_016107476.1:2596057-2601864 GCF_001604975.1 Cebus imitator
GCTAATTTTTTGTAGTTTTAGTAGAGACGGGGTTTCACCGTGTTGACCAGGATGGTCTTGATCTGTTGACCTCGTGATCCACCCGCCTCGGCCTCCCAAAGTGCTGGGATTACAGGCTTGAGCCACCGCGCCCAGCCTAAAATTTATGTTTTAAAAACTTTTAAAACCATTTTGTTAAACAAAGACACAAACATACACATTATCCTAGGCCAAGACGTCACTAGGTGATAGGAAATTTTCAGCTCCATCATAATCTTATGAGACCACTGTATATGCAATCTGTTGTTGACTAAAATGTCATTATGCAGTGCATAGTTAAATATACCAAGTTTGAGAACCACTGTTCTGTTGGACATACGGCAGGAAGTTTCTAGCTCGAATTGGTAGTGGGGTAATGGAGGGGGAAAATGTATAGGTCCATGAAAAGGACCTAAGAAAGAGTATGTCAGGCCAGACACGGTGGCTCATGCCTGTAATCCCAATACTTAGGAAGGCTAAGGCGGGTGAATCACTTGAGGTCAGGAGTTTGAGACCAGCCTGGCCAACATGGTGAAACCTGTCTCTACTAAAAATACACAAAAATTAGCCAGGCATGGCGGTGCTTACCTGTAGTCCCAGCTCCTCAGGAGGCTGAGGCAGGAGACTAGCTTGAAGTCGGGAGGTGGAGGGTGCAGTGAGCTGAGATCGTACCACTGCACTCCAGTCTGGAAGACAGAGCAAGACTCTGTCTCCAAAAAAAAAAAAAACAATATTTCAGCTACCTGTTCAGTACCATCTAGATAAAGATTCTCTGATCATGGTCCTTGTGGCCTAGGGAATTCCCTGGAATTGGGCTTTTCTTCATAACAGCCTCATTAAATGTAGAATGTAGGTAGAAGGCACTCAACTAAAGAACAGACAGAACTCATGCTCTACCCATACCTGACTGGTAATAGGGAGATGGGACAAGTCCTGGTCTCCAGGTGTGCCCTGTGGATTCTGAGGAGGAGCAAAGAAGCAAGAATGAGAAACTCCCTATCGTGCAATTTTTCTGCACCCACAGGTTCAAAGCTGAAAATTGAAATCAAATGATCATCAGTGATGAAAGCCCTGGTTAACCTAGGGACATAGCATAAATTCTCAGTGTAAACAGTAACATTTGCTTATTCAATGAATATTTTTTGAGTGCTCAGGCACTCAAAAATAAGTTATACATAATCAAGTTATGTACAGACGTAATTGCTGCCTTCACAGGGATATTAATCAGACATTCGAATGGTCGTATAAATATGGAGGGTTGAAAGGTGTATATGACATGGAACCTACCCCTGAAGAACCCATGAGCTGGAGAGCAAGGCGCTTACTGGTGGAAGCATAGCTGGTAGCAGGACAGGTGCAGGTGAGCTCTTCAGACACCAGTGCCAGCAAGTCAGAGACCACCTAGCGCTCATTCTCATTGGTCTGGGGATGTTGTCAAGGAGGGAACAAGATTTGTACATAAACCTCTAGAAAACTGAACAACCTTCTCAGGACTAAGAAGAGGAGCATGGTAGGTGTAGTCAGGTGTGGGGGCTGCCTTGTTCAGGGCAGTGGGTGGTGAGGACACAGGTGTGGCTAGAGTTGACAGTGACCTTAATTTGAGCAAGGAAATTTTCTCCTAGAAATAAATGGAACCTGATGTTCCCATTGTCATAGAAAGGATGGTACTTTCAACATTAATTATAACAACATTATTCCTTTTCAAAAATGGAAGTAGTTTTATTATTATTTATAGCCATATTATTTTAAAGAGATTTCTGAACACTGGGTGTTTGTGGAAAATAAAAAATAATCAGATCATGTAAGTTCTTCTTTCAGAGTAGCATTGGCAGAAATTCTTATACAGAATAGAATGATGTTTTGATAGAGGCTGTTACCACTTAGCAGTGTGAGTCTTAACTCTGTGTTAGAGGCTGTGGGAACTGATACCTTTTGATAATTTATTTAATCCCTTGCTCCTCTTATCTGTAATTTTCAATCCATCAAGACAGCCCATGAACACCAAAACTATTTTTAAAGTGTAAATCTAAAGCTGTTAGAAAATTCAGATTATAACACTGAATTGGAATATATTTTTCAAGAATTAACCTTTTTTAAAGATTGTGTTCTATGAAAGGTTTGGAAAAAACATTCCATCTCCAACAGTGCTTTCCATTTTTGCCATTTTAGGCTGATATTTACTAGGTCAGGATCATTCCATCTAGGACATGTGAACTTATAAAGTGGATGGATATTTATGGAGTAAAATGGATGAAGATTAGGGGTAGGTCGTTGAAGATACAGATTAAGGGTTTTCCATGTTTCATTTTTTAAGGTAAAATTGTATTATCTAATTCCTAAGTTATAAGAACTAACTACATGTCATTTATCAAATGGAGTTTTGGAAAGTAGTTAAAATGATGACTTTGGCCTTTTTTTTCAGTGCAGTGTAATTTCTGGGATTTCACCTAGATACTTAGGTCAGGAAAATGTCCATATTCACAAGGATGAGTGTGTTGGCTGTCCTGGATAGGTGTGCCATTTATCCTATCATAAATATTTCCTAGCCAAAGAGATAGAATAGCTCTCTTCAGGAGCCTGCTCTCATTTGTAATTGCCTTCAAGGTTAGAGTTTATGTAACCTATGTCTCTTAGTACATGTAAAACAAATGCTTTCCCATTTATCCTCAGATGGAAGAGTTGATCATTGATTTCCTTAAAAGAACCCACCATACACTTAAAGACCATCATTACCCTGACTTCTTTTTCTTTGGTCTAATCCCATCTCCTTTTTTAAGTGCCCCTTCCCAGCCCTTTAATTATTCCTGTTGCTACCCTGTGATCCCATTCTCATTTCTTCTCATTTACCTTAAACCATGGCACACTTAACTAGTCACAGTCTTGTTCTCTGTAATCGGGGCCTTCTTAGTATAGCTAAACACAGTAGAGCATAGCCCAACCCTACCCACAGCACATGTGAATGGAAATTGTCTCTTAGGTTGTTGAGTTGTGGTCAATTTCAGTTGCTAGAAAAGTTCAGAAGAGCCTTAAGAGACAAAAGAAGTTGGAAAATGAGTGGAGTTTCTACCTTGACACCACTATTTTGATGCCAATTAGGTAGTTTCAGGAGCAAAGATGGAATTACTGGCTCAAAGTAATGCAGAAATGCCCTTTACCTGATGCTATGCCAGAGGAACTTGGCTCTGGACACAGGGTCCAGACACCAGCCTGATTTAAAGTAATATGAAACGGGGGGAAAGAAAAATAATTGTCCATCTCTCTAAGTATTGTGGAAGACATAAAATAAGCATAAGAAGTTGTCTTTGCCAACTCAGTAAGCTTGTAGTGGAGACAAGAAGACAATCATAGTGACAGGGGATGGAGTATCCCAAGAGAACATATTAAAAGCCAGATGTCAATCATCGTTCTGTGTCTCAAGGATGCAGAGCCCTGGGGGATTGGAGGATGCTATCAGCTTCACCATGAGGGCAAACCTGAAAGGGGTTGGGAGCCTGGGTGAAGTTGGCATCAGCATGGTGGTGAAAAGAATGTCAGCAGGGTGCTGAGGAGATTGGCCGGAGTAAAGTGTTGGTGTTTGGGAAGAGCCAGATGAATGTTTGGAAGATGTGAGGGCCTTACGTGCAAGGTCAAAGCATTTGGCAGAGTGGAGCAGGAAAGCCTGCTGATCGAAAGCATCATCTTTACCATATTAATTTAGAAGAGGTAAGCAGGGGAGATTGGGCAGGGGAGAAACTAGAGAAAATGAGCTCATTAGGAGGGATAATATACCTGGTGCTAATGGCTTCCTGTGGTTGTTGGTAAAAAATGGTG
This sequence comes from Cebus imitator, assembly GCF_001604975.1. Taxonomy (NCBI): domain Eukaryota; kingdom Metazoa; phylum Chordata; class Mammalia; order Primates; family Cebidae; genus Cebus; species Cebus imitator. The sequence continues at coordinate 2,599,886 of NW_016107476.1, forward strand.
ATGTATTTGTGCCTTTGTTTTTTTTGAAGGTCAGTTTATAGACACACGTATAGCTATGGCTGGGGCTGTCTCTTGTGCCTGGAATTTATAAAAGGCAATGATACATGACCTTGTATGTATCTGGTCATTCATATATATATGGTCATGTATCTGGAGACTAAAAAATGGAAAGGAATAGTAGAGAATGTAGACCTTAACAAAATTTACCATTGGGTCCAAAATTCAAACGTGTGGCCTAGTTTGAGATGTAACTCCCTGGGATTAGCAAGGTTATTCCTGTTAAGCATAGCCAGCCATTCATTTCCTTCTTGTGCATATTTTCAGCCCTAATGCCTGATATTAAAGTAATCAGTGCTATGGTAGAAGACTTTAATACTTATTTTTCTGTTATGAACCAAATCTTAGAAACCAAGAAAAAAAAGTGAGAATATTTATTTCTGGATGATATCATTGTTTCTTGAGTTGTTTATAATTAATATTGTTTGTACATGAAGTTCTACAACAAGTTAAACAACAAGCTTACAATGTAGTCAAAGATTTTATTAATAAATAGAGATTCCAAAATGATTTCTTTCCAATCAAGTCTCTTAGTTTTGTAAATTCAAACTCTGCATTAAATACAAACTCTCAAATGCCTTGCTGTGGGGCCCATTTTTTCATCTGGTTGAGTTTGTAAATATCATCTTTCCTAGAAATGATCATTGATTTTGATGTGCATTTAGAATTTAATGTGAAAAACTCTTAAAATATGTTTTTTTGAGGCTTAGTGTTTGCTTTCGGAACAATGCATTAGCAAAAGATATTTCTGGTGGGAAGCTTCCCCCTCACATTATTGTTGATGAGTCTCAGCTCAGATATTTTGAGCTCTGGGCCACAGTGGATGGTACTTTTGAGCTGCCGTGTGTGGTACTTTTAGATACACTGCTGTGGGTTTCAGAGCAAAAAATGGATTAACTCAGATCCCACACTGTAATGGAATTTTTGGTGGTATGAGAAGACACTGTGTCATAGTCTACTTTTGTATTCTCTAGGAAGATAGGGTTTAATGAATAGACTAACATCTTGGATGAAATTAGACTTTTAAAATATTTAATTGGAGGACAGAGGCAGAGGATGGGAAGCATTTGGTATTCACAGTGCTAAATGGGGTGAAGTGTTTGAGAATTCTGTATCCTGCGTCTGCTCCAGCCCCACTCTAGCACATGACAACCTAGGAAGGTGCAGGGATGATCTAGTCCCAGGTAGAGTAGAACAGGACTTCCATTTCTTTCTTTTTTTCTTAATTTTGACTTTTATTTTAGATTCAGGGGGGTACATGTGCACGTTTGCTACATGGGTGTATTGTGTGACACTGAGGGTTGGGGTATGATTGAAGCCATCACCCAGGTAGTCAGCATAGCACCCAATAGGTAGTTTCTACCTTTCCCTGCCTGCTTCCCCACCCTTGTAGTCCGAGTGTCCATTGTTCCCAACTTTATGTCCATGTATACATGGAGTTTAGCTCCCAATTATAAGTGAGAAGATGCAGTATTTGGTTTTCTGTTTCTGCATTAGTTTGCTTAGGATAATGGACTCAAGCTGTATCTATGTTGCTACAGAGGACATGATTTCATTCTTTTTTATGGCTATATAGTATTCATGGTGTATATGTACCACATTTTCCGTATTCATTCTGCCATTGACAGGCACTTTGATTGATTCCATGTCTTTGCTATTGTAAATAGGACTGTGATGAACATACATGTGTCTTTTGGTAGAACATTTATTTTTCTTAGGCTATATGCCCCTTAATGGTATTGCTGGGTTCCATGGTAGTTCCAGTTTTAGCTCTTTGAGAAATCTCTGGCCAGGTGCAGTGGCTCACGCCTATAATCCTAGCACTTTGGGGGGCCGAGGTGGGTGGATCATGAGGTCAAGAGATCAAGACCATCCTGGCCAACATGGTGAAACCCTGTCTCTACTAAATATACAAAAAATTA
>NW_016107476.1:2602019-2616922 GCF_001604975.1 Cebus imitator
AAAAGAAAGAAATCTCCTAACTGCTTTCCACAGTGACTTAACTAATTTACATTCCCACCAACAATGTATATACATATATACATTGTATGTGTGTTCCCTTTTCTCCACAGCCTTAGAGCATCTGTTTTTTTTGTTTATTTTCTTTCTTTCTTTCTTTCTTTCCTTCTCTCTCTCTCTCTCCTCTCTCTCACTCTCTCTCTTTCTCTTTCTCTTTCTTTCTCTCTTTTCTTCTTTCTTTTTTTTGATGGAGTCTTGCTCTTGTTGCCCAGGCTGGAGTGCAATGGCGTGACCTCGGCTTACTGCAACCTCTGCCTCCCGAGTCCAAGCGATTCTCTTGTCTCCGCCTCCCGAGTAGCTGGGATTACAGGCACCCACCACCATGCCTGGCTAATTGTTTTTATTTTTAGTAGAGATGGGGTTTTACCATGTTGGCCAGGCTGGTCTTGAACTCCTGACCTCAGGTGATCTACCCATCTCAGCCTCCTGAAGTGCTGAGATTACAGGCATGAGCCACCACACCCAGCTTGTTGTTTCTTTTTGGCTTTTTAGTAATAGCCATTTTGACTGATGTGATATGTTATCTTGTGGTTTTCATTTGCATTTCTCTGATGATTAGTGATGTTGAGCATTTTTCCATATATCTTCTTTTAAGAAGACATGTTCTTTGTCCTCTTTTTAATGGAATTGTTTTTTGCTTCTAGAATTAAGTTTCTTATAGATTCTGTGTAATAGACTTTTGTTGGATGCACAGTTTGTAAATATTTTCTCCCATGCTGTAGGTTGTCTGTTTACTCTGTTGATAGTTTCTTTTGCTATGCAGAAGCTCGTTAGTTTAATTAGATCCCACTTGTCAATTTTTGCTTTTGTCATAATTGCTTTTAAGGACTTAGTGACAAATTCTTTGCCAAGGCTAATGTCCAGAAGGGTATTCCTTAGGTTTTCTTATAGGATTTTCATAGTTTTAGGTCGTACCTTTAAGTCTTTAATCTATCTTGAGTTAATTTTTGTATATGGTGATAGGTAGGGGCCTAGTTTTATTCTTCTGTATATGGATAGCCAGTTATCCCAGCACCATTTGTTGAATAGAGAGTCCTTTCCCCCATTGCTTATTTTTGTCAACTAAGATTAGCTGGTAGTAGGTATGTGACTTTATTTCTGGGTTCTCTGTTCTGTTCTATTGGTCTGTGTGTCTGTTTTTGTGTCAGTACCATGCTCTTTTGGTTACTGTAGCCTTGTAGTATAGTTTGAAGTCAGATAATGTGATGCCTCTAGCTTTGTTCCTTTTGCTTAGGATTGCTTTGGTTATTCAGGCTCTTTTTTGGTTCTGTATTTATTCCAATTTTAGAATAGATTTTTGTAATTCCATGAAAAATGATGTTGGGAATTCCATAAGAATAGCATTAAATCTGTAGATTGTTTTGTGCAGTATGGCCATTTTGACAAGTTTGATTCTTCCAATCCATGAGCATGGAATGTGTTCTTTGTTTGCGTCATCTGATTTTTTCAGCAGTGTTTCATTCTCCTTGTAGACATTTTGCATCTCCTTGGTTAGATGGATTCCTAGGTGTTTTTGTATGTGTGGCTATTGTAAGTGGGATTACATTCTTGACTTGGCTCTCAGCTTGAACTTTCTTGGTGTATAGAAATCATACTGATTTTTGTATATTTTGTATCCTGAAACTTTATTGAAATCATTTATCAGTTCTAGGAGCCTTTTGGTGGAGTCTTTAGGGTTTTCCAGGTATAGAATCATAGCATCAGCAAAGAGAGGCCATTTGATGACTTCTTTTCCTGGATGCCTTTTATTTCTTTCTCTTGCCTAGTTACTCTGGCTAGGACTTCCAGCTCAATGGAGCAGTGAGAGTTGGCATGCTTGCCTTGCTCCAGTTCTTAATGGGGATGCTTCTAGCTTTTGCCTATTCAGATATTGGCTGTGAGTTTGTCCTAGATAACTCTTATTATTTTGAAGTATGTGGAACAGGATTTTGGTCTAAGGGTAAAGTAGTACATCCAGAGCACATGGCCCTCATCACTGGAAACGAAGGGAGTATAACTTCGTTATATGGGTCCCAGAACTTTCATGGGGCAAATTCAGAAGGGCTCCTCTTCCCTGAGAAGAGCTGACCACCGCAGCATGCTAGATGGGTTTCCCCAGGAAAGAGAAGAAATGACCCACCCAAGGCTGTTGGCACCCCAATTAAAATGCTCATGTTGCTCAAAACTGAATTGAAAACATTGATCATGTTTGCTTAGCATCCCTCTCTCTCTTACTGGTACAAGTTGATTAAAACCCATATAAGAGCAGTAGCACAGGAAAGAGATGTTCAATCTACTGATATGGATAAAGAAAATGTCTTTTACCCCCAAATCCACCATTCGGTGGAGCTTTAGGTATGACCCATTCTCTTAAATGTTTGGCAATAGGAACTAGTGGACTGGCAGATGGAGTGTTGTTGCAATGAATTTGTTGGAACATAAAATGTTACTACCCTTTTTAGAAGGCTGAAGAAATAGTTGCTACTGAAGCCCTGTTGATGCCACTAAAATACTGTTCTGTTTTCACCCTCATGGACACCCCCATACTTTGTTCCCCTCCTGTTCCATGGTATTTTTACCACATGGGCAGCTCCTGTCACTTTTTAAAAAAGGTTTCAGCTTTTAAAAATATGCCTGTTACTAATTTTGCAACTTTTATATAAAATTTCTTGGATGTACATGTTCTTCCTTAACTAGAAGTTGATTGTATTCAGTGGTTTCTAGAGAATGAATTCCAGAGCATAGCATCCGCAAGGCACAGGCCTTTTTGTAGCCAGGCTTTGGCGATGGCAAACAGGGCAGGATTCGGCTGGGACCTTGAGTGGGGAATGTTTAAATAATTGATCAGAAAAAAGCAATTAATCTCTTTCACTAGAAGCCCTATTTTTTAATGAAAGGAATCTATGCTTTTCCCTGGGCGTATGTTAACTGTTAGCTAAAGACTAATGGAGCACCCAAAGTTATACCCTACTGAAGTTTGACCTTACTAATTGAGATGTTTGTGATCATTTAGATGTGAAAGTTTTGCTTTGCGCCATCAGAGAAGAGTATTTGCTAAGTTGGTGATATCAAGCAGACCAAGGCTTCTGTAAAAAAAAAAAAAAAAAAAATTAATGTTCACCTTTAGATATTTTTGGTTAAAAAGACTAATGCCTTTGTCAAAGCATAATTTTCAAAAAATATAGTACCCTCATACAAATCTGGAATGAGCGTGTATCAAAGATTTATTCAACTTATTAATGACAGAACCAGCAGGATGGTGAAGTTGGTTCCAAGGGGAACTAAAGTTGGATTGACTGGGTGCAGTGGCTCATGCCTATAATCCCAGCACTTTGGGAGTCTAAGACAGGAAGATCACTTGAGGCCAAGAGTTCAAGACCAGCCTGTGTAACATAGCAAGAAAGCAGCCTGTCTATACAAAAAAATTTAAAAATTAGTTGGGCATGGTGGCACATGCTTGTAGTCTTAAGCTACTTGGGAGGCTGAGGCAGGAGGTTTTCTTACACCCAGGAGTTCAAGGCTGCAATGAGCTATGATCATGCCGCTGCACTCCAGGCTGGGCAACAGAGCAAGACCCTGCCTCTGTCTCTCTCTCTATGTATATATAAAATAAAATTTAAAAGTGGGTTATAAAGACATTCAAAAAGGAATGTCAGAATAAGATGGCTGGGCTAGATGTAAAACTGATTCATGGTTCAACACAATAATAAAACCAGATAGAAGTCATCTGCATCTCTACTAGACAAGGATATAAAAGTTAACATTAACTTATAAAGTCTGGGCCTTTCATCAATAGGAAAGGGCTTGTCCAACACAGATCTGGACCCCCTGGATAATGAAATAATCCTCGTATGAGCTGTTGAACAGTGCTCCAGTATGACATTTAGACAACATGCTTTCCTTCCTTTACCTTGTTTATAAGTTTTGGATAATTTTTCTTATTATTATTATTAAAGGTGAACATCCATTTATATGAGGAACCTAGAGGAGTTAAATTCATAGAGACAGAAAGTATATGGGGTTGCCCTGGGCTGGAGGAAGAGGGAATAGGGATTTTAGTGGGTGCAGAGTTCTAGTTTTGCAAGATGGAAAGAGTTCGGTGGATGCGTGGCAGTGATGGGTACACACAATGGGAATGTACCTGATGCCACTGACCTGTACACTTAAATGTGATTCAGATGGTACATTCTTTGTTATATGTATTTTGTCACAATTAAAAATAAAGTTACAAAATGGACTGACACATGACTATATGAAGAAAAAATAGTTCTTGATCCTCCTGAGAGAACCAATTTAGTGGTTCTGTTTGTAACTTTTCCCCTTTTCATAAAAACATAACTAGACATATCTAAAAATAGAATTATCAAAATTGTTTACTCTGTGGCATTTGTTCTTTTCGCTTAACAATATATCACAGACAGATCAATGTCTACAACCTAGAGGATTATCAACATCCACAACCCAGAGGGCTAAATTCATTCTTTTTAATACCAACTCCTAGACTGGACATAGCATAATTTATTCAACTATTTTTCTGCTAATGAAAGTTTAGATTGTTCCCTGTTGTTTTTCTTTTTCTGCCAATACAAACGCTGTTTTTAAAAATGTTTTACTACAGCAGAGCAGTGCTGAAGACCAGGTTTTGAGTAGTGACAGCAAGAAGGCAGAGGAGGGAATGGATCCAAGAAACACCTCATTGGGCTGGGCGCGATGGCTTATGCCTGTAATCCCAGCACTTTGGGAGGCCAAGGTGGGCAGATCACCTGATGTCAGGAGTTCGAGACCAGCCTGGCCAACATGGTGAAACCCTGTCTTTACTAAAAATGCAAAAATTAGCCGGGCATGATGGCAGGTACCTGTAATCCCAGCTACTTGAAAGACTGAGACAGGAGAATTGCTTGAACCCAGGAGGCAGGGGTTGTAGTGAGCCGAGATCATACCACTGCACTCCAGCCTGGGCAACAAAGAGCAAAACTCCATCTCATAAAAAGAATAATAATAATAAGAAACCCCTCATTGGGGAAATGGGTTGGATTTGGTGCAGTTGAAAATATTGATATTGGCCGGGTGCAGTGGCTCGTGCCTGTAATCCCAGCACTTTGGGAGGCTGAGGTGGGCAGATCACCTGAGGTTAGGTGTTTGATACCAGCCTGACCAACAGGGTGAAACCCCATCTCTACTAAAAATACAAAATTAGCTGAGCCTGGTAACACATACCTGTAGTCCCAGCTACTCGGGAGGCTGAGGCAGGAGAATTGCTTGAATCTGGGAGGTGGAGGTTGCAGTGAGCTGAGATTATGCCATTGCACTCTAGCCTGGACAACAAGAGCAAAACTCTGTCTCAAAGAAAAAAAAGAGAAAAGAAAATGTTGATGTTGATGTAAGAGTTGACAGTAAAGATTTTTCTGTGCCAAATGGCTGAGAAGCAACAGCCAAAGCTGGAAATCTCTGACCTTACCCTCACTAGCCCCAAGGTCAGCTGATTCCAATTTACAATTCCTTAGGCAAGGAATTGTAATGAGAAAGGGAACAGAAAAAGAATAGCAGAAGGTTTTATGAGGAGGATGGCAGAGAAACTGTGAGAATAGGGTGTGTTTTGAAATGCTGGGTTTGAGATAGGCATGGGGTCTGTCTGTGCCCATCAGACAGCTACAAGTCGGCGTCTAAAGCTTGGGGAAGACATCACAGAGAGAGATTATTGATTTGAGCATCCCTTGCATAAAGTCATAAGTGAGGCTATGAGAGTGGATGAGATCTGTTCCCAGGGAGTTCCTTAGATTACAGAGGAAGGAGATGGCACCCATGGGAGTGACCTGCATTTAGGGATCTGGCTGCCGAGACTGAGAAGGAGTAGACAGAGGAGAAAAAACAGGACAGTAAAGCTTGGGGAGGCTGGAGAGGCAAGAGTCTGAAATTGTGACATCTGGTCCATTCTTAGCAAATGTAATCATGTTAAGTATCTTTTAGGTATTGGCATCATAGGCTGCCCTTCTCACTGATTGTTGTATATGCCTTTAAGAACACCTGCCTCTGTGAGTCTCATCAAACACTGGTTTCCTTGTATAAACTACTAGAAATAATGATGTGGTTTGGTACGCCACCTTGAGCACTACTTTGAATTTAAGGAAATAGCCAAATCAAAATCATAATAGGGCACAGTTTAAATGTCGCATAGCATCTCTCAGTAGTGCTAAGAATTCATTTTTTAAGGCTACATTATGTTCATAGAAACTAGGACTTTATTAATAAAGGATAGTAGATGTCAATTTCATAAAACCATATGATCTGGAAAAGGCTGCAGAGAGGTGCCCTAAGAAAGCAATAAATACAAAGAATTTCTAAACATTTAGAATTAGCTTTGAAACTGTCTCAATCTGTTTTTGTGTATTGCCACCAGATTACCCTATTGACACCAGATCTTTGTGTAAAGACTGTGCATTTTTAAACCATAGGTGACTGGAGGAGAAAATTTAGAGAATTACCAGTAATCCGAATGTGTTGTTTTGTCACTTCTCATGGCTCTGAGAAATCCTAAGTTTGGAAAAATAACAGTCATCAGAACTTGATGTCACTGAGCAGTGAAATCAGTGGGAGCCTGCCAAGTTTCAGGCAGGATTCAATTTTTTCATACATTGTGTTTCCTATTTTATATTAGATACAATTAGGTTCCTGAAGAAGAATCAAAAGAAGATTCTAACCCTTCAAATACCTTGCCATCTTGTAGAAAAGTAAGATATGTACATAGACAGATATTGAAGAAAACACTCTAAAGTTCTCTGACCCTCTACGCCCAGACTGCATATTATTGCTGAAGGAATTTTCAATCAGAACAAGGCTAGTCCATATGTGGGTTCCCCTGACCCACAGGACCCATTGAGAGAGGAAGAAGCAGGTGGGAGAACAGTGGGGACAGAGGAGAGGCTGGCAGGTAGGTGAGAGGAGGCAGCAGGTGGCGAACGAGCTGTTTTCCAGATAATATGATCACAGGAGTATTTATAGGGTGGTCAGTTTCAGGCATGATGGACTCAGGCCATAATGTTGGATTACTTAATAGTAAATTGCAAAGAAGAAGGTCATGGCTGTGGAGTGTTGATCTAAACAAAGACTGGTGAATCCACAATGGAAAGCTTGTTTGTGGGTTCCGGGTCACCTCGAATGTCTTCAATAGCTTGTAGTTAGTGAAGGGTCCTGACTGAAGGTGGGGGAGTTGTGACTTTCATCAGAACCTTCCTGTTGCTCAGCCCTAGTTCATCTAGATGCATTAAGGAGTCATGGGAACTCAGCAGATGAATCCTGTAAGCATTCCAGCAGGTCCTTAGGAAAGCAGTTTATTGATTGAACTCACCTTGTCTCCACCCCAACTCAGTACCAAATAATCAAGAAGAATCCTAGATTCCTTGCCTAAGGAATTGTAAATTGGAATCAGTTGACCTTGGGGCTAGCGAGGGTAAGGTCAGAGATTTCCAGCTTTGGCTGTTGCTTCTCAGCCATTTGGCAGAGAAGAGTCTTTACTGTCAGGGACTACTTTGGGTTTTATTTGCAGACAAGTTGTTGTGACCTGCTCTGGTCTTGTCTGAACACGCAGACCAGGCCCAAGCTCCCACTGCCTGTTTGCACCATCTCCCTAATCCACAGCTGTACCGTCAGAAAGAGATGCCAAAATCCAGATAAAATAAAGCAGCCAAATGACAGGTCTTTCCTCCTTTGCCTGTTCATTTTTTATCTCTCCATAACATATAAATAATTGGCTCATTCTATTTACTGCACAAAGAGAAAATGAAACATCTGAATTTTTCATAGCAGTGGGAAAGTAGTTCCAGAGTGTGAAAAAAATAGCTATCGGAAATTCCAGCTACTGCTTTTGGTATAATGGAAATTTATTACTCAACTCCATAACAATCTTGGCCCAAACCGTGCAGTTGTGTGGGCAGGCAGTGGGCACCTTTCCTAAATAGCACACTGCCAGGGACACCTTTGTTCATATTTGAGACAGCCTGAACCAAGGGTATCTTTCTCTCAAAGGGTGTTTGATTATCTCCAAATCTTAGACATATCACAAAAGCCATTGAGACCTAACCAGTGGATTTTACTTGTATGAGCTATTGCATCGCTCCCAAAGGGAGGGTCATAGCCCAATAATAAATAGCTCTTTGTACCAGTCCCCTCCCTAGCCCTAAACCATTGAGATCATAGAGTAAGCAACCAGTCAGTATTCAGTAGGAGTGCTGCTCAGCAGTGTGGCGGATAATGACCAGATGTGAACTTTTCTTTCTACAGTGTGTGGCTGTGACCTGGCACAAGGGGGCTTCTTCATAAAGAACGGAGAGTATCTCTGCACGCTGGACTACCAGCGGATGTATGGGACACGCTGCCATGGCTGTGGGGAGTTCGTGGAAGGAGAAGTCGTGACCGCTCTGGGCAAGACCTACCATCCCAATTGCTTTGCTTGTACTATCTGCAAGTAAGTGAGCTTATCTCTCCAAAGCCTACAGCTTCCTCCAACAGAGAAATGCTGGTTGGGGCTGTTAGAGCTTGGATTATATACTGTTGGTTTGAGTAGCACATAGTCTTATCCTTAGACTTCTTTCTGACTGTACTATCTGTCAGTCTTAGTAAAAAAGTAGATTAGTTGAAAACCGTATGCGTGGTGTCCTCTGCAAAGTAATATGACTGATTTTAAGAAGACTGAAACCAATTCTGAAGCAGCTCTGGCTCTCAAAACATTTTTGGGTAATAAAAATATCGGGGTAATGGTATAACTGCTTAGAAGGATAAAGCTTATTTGGAAGTATAAATTCTTAGGCATGTGTGTGTGTTTAAAACGGTCTCTTTAATCTATAATAGGGGGTGGCAAACTGTGTCCCATGGGCTGAATTAGGCCCAATACCTGTTTTTGTGGATAAAGTTCTATTGGAACGCAGCCACTCCCACTGTTGTGTGTGGCCTATGGCTGCTTCCACACTGCGGCAGCAGAGTTGAGTCGTTGTGACAGAGACCTTATGGTCTGCAAAGCCTTAAAAAATATATAGCCTCATCTTTAGGGGGAAATATTTGCCAACCCCTGCTCTCTACATATCTGTCATCTACCAAGGTTAAATCTTAATAGTGCAAACCAGCTTGATTAAAATGATCAGTCAGTCTGGGCATGATAGCTCACCCTTACAATCCCAGTACTTTGGGAGGCTGAGGCAGGCAGATCACCTGAGTGATCAGGAGTTTGAGACCAGCCTGGTCAATGTGTTGAACCCTCTCTCTACTAAAAATTCAAAAAAATTAGCTGGGCGTGGTGGTGCACTACTTGGGAGGCTGAGGCAGGAGAATCGCTTGAACCCGGAAGCAGAGGCTGCAGTGAGCTGAGCGCACACCACTGCATTCCAGCCTGTGTGACAGAGCGAGACTTCGTTTCAAAAAAAAATTAAAAATAAAAATAAAATAAAATGATCAGCCAGAGAGTAGTGTGAGTGAGAAAACGTGGTTTTTTTGTTTGTTTGTTTGTTTTTTGTTTTTTTGAGATGGAGTCTCGCTCTTGTTACCCAGGCTGGAGTGCAATGGCGTGATCTCGACTCACCGCAACCTCCGTCTCCTGGGTTCAGGCAATTCTCCTGCCTCAGCCTCCTGAGTAGCTGGGATTACAGGCACATGCCACCATGCCCAGCTAATTTTTTGTATTTTTAGTAGAGATGGGGTTTCACCATGTTGACCAGGATGGTCTCGACCTCTTGACCTCGTGATCCACCCGCCTTGGCCTCCCAAAGTGTTGGGATTACAGGCTTGAGCCACCGCGCCCAGCCCGAAAACGTGGTTTTTTTGTGGTTTTTGTGTTTTGAGGGCTGCATGTTATAAAACTAAGATAGGTTGGATTCCTGTAACTAGGAATCACCACCAAGGGTCAGCTGCTTTATTGATCCATTCTAATTTGGCAATTTGGCAATCCAGTGCCTTTTGAAGTGGTGATCTATTTGCTATGCCTTTCTAAAAATCCCAGTTCAGAGGAGACATGTTGTCTGCTTTTCAGCATTTTATGTTTCTAAGCCAGAAAGATGTAAGCTCTAGAAGGGTAGATTCAATATTGTGTGATTAACTAACAAGATAATACTGATAAATAAATCACAATACATAAAACATTCATAATATCTTTATAGCTATGTATTCACTCATTTCTCCATTTCATTTTTTAAGAATCATAATTTTAAAATTCCGGATGAATGAACTGAATATTTTTCTGTATTTAATCAAAAGCAGAGTTCTTTCCTGATCTTTCCCTTTTCAGGCTGTGGTACACAGCCTGGCTAAGAGTCCTGGGCCGGCACTGAGCCTCAAGTCCTAGTCTTACTTCCCAGATTGTGTTGAGACCTACGTGAATTAGCTTTTTCAAGACAATTGCCTCCGCCTTAGAATGAGAAGCTGTGAACTAGATGCGATTGATTTTTCAAGCCTGGCTGATCACTGGAGTCTCCTGGATGGGGTGGGAATGGCCTAGAGATGGAGGTCTCTCTCTAAAAAGATCCATTTCTAGGCTATTTTCCCCCAAAACCTGCATGCTAATTTAGTGGTTTCTGGAGGGTTCTCAAGTATGTTACTCAGCCAGGCTGGAAGGCTCTGTTCGTAGTAAACTCTGATCCTGACCCTGAGAGGTCAATGCTTTGGAGTTGGTATAATGATATACAAAGATTTATTAACTATGACCCTGTCCCTGGACATTTGAGGCAGCAAAGAAGTACCAACTGTTACTACTGCCTCTCCTGCTGCTGAATGACAATAATTCTGCTTGAATTGGGGGCCTCCTTTAGAGTTAATAAGTTATATTCATAGAGAAGTTAATTTAACCCTCTTAACAATTCTGTGAAGGGAACCAGGAGTTAATATCTCTAGAGTGACTTTGAGGCACACAGTTTAAGGGACATTCCCAAATTAATGGTTTAAACTCAAGTTTTCTAACTCTAAATCCAGGTCTCTTTCTATTATGCAAATAAAAGAAGGAATTTATCCAGTAAGGGCAGAGGATATAGGGAGGGAGGAAATTCCTGAAATGGGCCATTTACAAAACAACAAAACACACACTTCAGAAGGCCTGGCCCAAGTTGAGAACTGGATTCTGGCTTGTCCCATAAAGGATCTCTGTGAGACTCGGGTCTAAAATGATAATAAGCTTGGATGGGAAGGAAGCCTTGGGCTTGAGGGGGGTAAGTGAGGTGCCTCTGGGGGATGTAACATGTAAAAGGCATTTATTCTCAGGGTCCTGCAAGTTCAGGGTCAGCCATGGAGCCTGAGTCCCTCTTCAAATGCTGTGTCCAGGTCCAGGCCTGGCATGGTCAGAAGCAAAAGAACCTGTGCTTGTTGTGTTGAGTGGGTCCTTGATTTCCTGACACCTTCCTTCCAGAGCAGATTTAAGATTTGTTGAGGTTTAGCTAATGAGTTTGAAGCAGTAGGGTGACTGGCATCCAGCAGAGTGTGATGTTTTTATTCTTAAAGCAAGTTCTGAGTTGGTGGATGCCAGCTGCACCTGGCTGTGGCCTGATCTCCCTAGCTGGTCAATCCAGGCATGTTACTCCACCTCTCCGAGCCTTCGCTGTACCGCGGAAAGTGACATAGCACCGCATGTGGAGAGGACACCAACTGTCCTCAGGACTTCTGAAGTGTAAGGGTGTAAGAATTTAAAACTCTCCGTGATGACTGGAACCAGCCACATTTGTGGGGTCGTTTTAAGTCCAAATTTACCTCTATGCGTTTATTACAGTTAATTGCCAATTGTTAGGCAACGAAGGGGCAACTTAAAGGGGACGTAGCAGCTGTGGAGTAAAAATGAATGTCCAAAAGCTGCTGCTTGCTCTTAAGTAATGTCTTCTGACTCAGATTTGTGGTGACGTTCGGCTTGTGAGTTTCACATTTCCTAATTGACAGCATCACACATTTGAAAAATCACGTTGATGGAGATTATGCACATGGGCCAAGTGCAAGTGAGTGGGCATAGAAACTGTCATATGTCTACTAATTATTGACTTTTTTAAAAGGCTGTCTGCATCTGCCTGGTCACCTGGGAGAAGAAACCGATCACCTACATGCAGAAGGCAATGTTTTTGCCAAATATGCTGCTATTGATGAACACCTGCTATGAAGAGAAATTATCTTTCTGAAATGAAGCTAATATGAATTCTTAAACGGATATTTACAGCCTGTCCTATTTCTCCCAGTTTATAAGGGACTGGGTCTCCAGTACCACGAAACATTCAGTTCACCCATGTAGATGTCCAGCAAAATCTAATTCTGCATAATCATCACAGAGTTCTAGGCACAGTCCCAGGGAACTGAAAGACTTATTTCTTATTGCTTGACCTGCAGCCAGTTCTCCTGGGGCGGGGCCTTAAGCTTCACTGGGAATTTATGGTATTTAAAGTATTTTTTCATGAAGGACTTTCCATTTGGAAATTTACTGTTCTGTGTGCCTTGCTAAGTGACTTGCTGGAACATCTCTTCGCTAATGAGTGGAGGTAAATCATCCCATTTTACTACCTGGTTGCCCTTAGAACCAGTACATTCCCCTTCTCAAAATGAGGCACATTTATTTGTTTGGACTGTCTCCAGCTGGCTGGCTTGGTTATGACTGTGTTTCAGACATGTTGGCTGCTGCTTCTCCAAGAAATAAATGAGCACCGGAGGGCAGCAAGCAGAAGGAATAAGGAAAAGGAATGAAATTGCTGCAATAACCTTGAGGGCTATGTCTTTCTGTCTCCAGGCGCCCGTTTCCACCCGGAGACCGAGTCACATTCAATGGGAGAGACTGCCTTTGTCAACTCTGTGCACAGCCGATGTCATCCAGTCCGAAAGAAACCACCTTCTCTAGCAGTAAGTGCCCCCATGACCTACTGACATGAATACCTATGTAGTCCAGAGGTAGCTCAGGCAGGTGCTTTCCTTTTTGAGAAACGCTGTTAGCTGGAAATGAGAGTCATCTATCTACCTGAATAGATATTTCTCCAGATGACATTAAAATGACCAACAAGTACTTGAAAAGGTGTTCAGTGTTATCAGTCATAAGAGAAATGCAAATCATGAGATACCACCTCACACCTGTTAGGATGGCTATTATAAAAAAGGCAGGAGGTGACAAGTGTCAGCCTAGGTGTGGAGAAAAGGGAACCCTTGAACACTGTTGATGGGAATGTGGATCATTAATGCAGGCATTTTGGAGAACAGCATGGAGGTTCCTAAAGAAATTAAAAGTAGGCCAGATGTGGTGTCTCATGACTGTAATCCCAGCACTTTGGGAGGCCAAGGCAGGAGGATTGCTTGAGCCTCATTTAAAAACAGCCTGGGCAACATGACAAAACCCCATCTCTACAAAAAATGCAAAAACTGGCTGGGTATGATAGAGCACGTCTGTAGTGCCAGCTATGTGGGAGGCTGAGATGGGAGGATGGCTTGAGCCTGGGAGGTGAAGGTTGAGGTTGCAGTGAGCTGAGATTGCACCACCACACTCCAGCCTGTGTGACAAAGCTAGACCATCTCCGAAAAGAAAAGAAAGAAAAAAAACGAATGAATTAACAAACTACCATGTGACCCAGAAATTCCTTGGTATACACAAAAAATCTAATATGTGAAAAAAATTAAAGTCGGAACAAAATTAAAGCAGAATAAAAGAGCTGCATTTATATGGGGCAGAGAATACTTCTCTCAAAGATGATACCTAAGGAGACATTTGAAGAAAGTGTGGAAACCAGCTGTACATACATCTGGGGACTTGTCGTTATTTACAAGGTCTTGTCTGACCTGTCAGAATCCATAGAGAACCTACTTATCCCAAAATAAAAATAGTTGGCCAAATTGAACCATTTCTTCTGTAAAATAACCTCGAATAGGCCAGTTAACACACGTACGAAGTTGATGCATTATGAACTGTGGGCACCAAGCAAGGAAGCTCTACTCCCATCTCTTTCCTGGGCCATTAGGAAGTGAACTGGCGATTTGCCTTAGTTTCTACGGCTTTTGCCAATCCTTGGGAGACTCGGAAGAAATGTCTTTAAGCCCTTAAGTGAGTCTTAATAGGTAAGAATGAGATAAACCACTTATGTACCAGAGAAATTCAGTGCAATTTATAATAGTGATTTCAAATCTTCCTATTTAATTTGAAGTCTTATACTTGTTAAAAATATAAATGTTCTGACTAAAGCATTTGCATAGAAATTGGATTTTGACCATTGGGAGGAAAGAAGAAAATACACGTATTAGTGCATCTTATTCAGCACACGTGACCGGATCCTTGGCATGTGAATTTATGTGACCTGCTGACAAATAACAGCGGCTTGGGTAGGATGACAGCTACAAAGCAAGGCACCATCTTAGACCCGTAGCAGGGTTCTGAGTCCTTCACCATTGTTACTACCCTGCCCCAAAAACAAGAGATACAGTTACCCTCAGGTCACTGGGAAGGTAAACTCCAGTGGGAATCATCACCCCATTATTTGGGAGGGCTTGCTTCGAAAGTACATTACCAAAAACTTTGAAGGAATTCTTGCTGAGTTAAGAAAAAGAGGCTTTTATGATTTTGATGATTTCCAGGATATGGTGACAGCTGTAGCAGAGAATCATGTCATGGGACATGACATGGCCTGTCATGGGAATGGCTGTGTCCTCACTGTGAAGTCCTTTAGTCCAACTATGTTTTTTACTAGGTGGGGAAACAGGCTCATGGGCAAACTTAGGGGCACATAAGCTATCTAATAAGATAGGGTCAGATGCAGGTCTTCTGGCTCCTGGTTTTTTGCTCCTGCTCTCTCTCTCTTTTAAATCTAATACTCTCATTGTTTGGTTTAAGAAATAGAAGTCTGATTTTTTTTTTTTTTTTTTTTTTTTTTTTTTTTTTTTTTTTT
>NW_016107476.1:2617011-2621347 GCF_001604975.1 Cebus imitator
AAGTGCCACCATACCAGGCTAATTTTTGTATTTTTCTTAGAGACAGGGTTTCACCATGTTGGTCAGGCTTGTCTCAAACTCCTGACCTCGTGATCCACCTGCCTCTGTCTCCCAAAGTGCTGGAATTACAAGAAGCATTGCTGTGTAATTTGGGAACACATTTCCTAATCACAGTTCTACCACAATGTTGATTCTGATTTTTATTAAATTTGTTTCTGTATATTTTCTGTTTTTATATGGCATACATGTTATATACATGTAAATGAAAAATATCTAACTCAAAGAATTGCATGTTTAATATTAGATTTAACAATCATTGCTTATGTGCAAATTGTTGGACCAAGTCATATTTTCTCCTTTGCTTCCAATGGATGAAATCCCATTGCTATGCAACCGCTTTGGTCAGGATATCTTTATTTTTAACAAGTACTTGTCTATTTAAATAAGTACTCAAATGGCATTTATGGGGTATGTGAGTGTCTATAAAAAAGAAAGCTCTTTTATATGGATACACACTTGCAAATTACCCAGACTAGACAGGCACACAAATATTAAAGCAATGGGAATTTTTGGCAAGTTTCAGAAATTCATTGGAGCGTAATTAGAAAACACTTGTTTGCTATTTGTAACTCTTCAAGAATTGCTCTATACTTTAAAACTAGCCTACATGGCTTTAGTTCCTTTTTTATGACTTTTTAAATTTTTTTAATTTTTTTAAAAATTCCAGGGTACACGTACAGGATGTGTAGGTTTGTTACATGGGTAAACATGTGCCATGGTGATTTGCTGCACCTATCAACCCATCACCTGGCTGTTAAGCCCAGTATGCATTAGCTCTTTTCCCTTTTAAACTGAGTAAAGCTTCCTAAATGGAAGTAGAAAGTAGCCTTTTTAAAGTGTGAATCTCTCCCTTGATAATGTTCACAGAGTCAGTGAAATATACCTGAAAGTCAAGGCCGAGGTCCTCTTTTTCCTTTGAAATATTCTGTTCAGAAATGAGTTTGTTCTTCTGAACCACAACTTTATTTCACATTCTGTGATTGGTTTTCCATAATCACTAAATAGGAGGGGAGGACAGCAGACAGGTAGAGAAACACAAGCAAAGTGGATGGAGTGACATTTATATGAAAGATACAGCCTTTTGATTTCAGCTGCTCAGCAGCTGCCATGTCTATTGTTCTGGTTTAGGAAGAACTCCCACTGGAGAACTCTGTTCAGTGCTTCCTCCCCCTTACAGTAATTCTTCTAACCTTGATATTGATTTTATTTTCTTAATCAAGCACTCACATAGTACTTATGATATATCAGCTTCTGTGTAATTGGTTTACATTATTAGCTCATTTAATCCTCATAACAGTCCTATAGCTTGGTACTAATACTATCCCCTTTTCAGAGAAGAAGAAACAAAGGGTCATAGAGGTTAAATAATTTGCCCAAGGTCTCATAGATAGTATCAGAGCTGGGATCTAAACCCAGGCTATCTGGCTTCTGATGCCATGTTCCTGTCCCGGATATTTCTTTGATGATGTAAATATCATTCTGTGATTTTCAAAGACATGAGTCCTGAGACTTGGAACAGTGGCGTATTCATCTACGGATCATCCAGGAGCACTGACTCCAGGAGCTGTGCACTTTCTACATGTCACAGCAGCCTCCTTGTTATATCAACTTTTGATTAATGAAAACAACCAGGCAAGTGTTTTGTTTTTTTGTTTTGTTTTGTTTTGTTTTTGAGACAGAGTCTCGCTCTGTTGCCCAGGCTGGAGTGCAGTTTTGTGATCTTGGCTCATTGCAACCTCTGCCTCCCAGGTTCAAGTGGTTCTCCTGCCTCAGCCTGCTGAGTAGCTGGGGTTACAGGCATGTGCTACCACACCTGGCTAATTTTTGTATTTTTAGTAGAGATGAGGTTTCACCATGTTGGCCAGGCTGGTCTCTAACTCCCGACCTCAAGTGATCTGTCCGCCTCAGCCTCCCAAAGTGCTGGGATTACAGGCATGAGCCACCATGCCCAGGCAAAACCATCGGGAAGTTATTCATAGAAGCAAACAACTTCAATGAATTATTTAAAACTGTTGCTGCATTCAGTCTAATGCAATTTCAATCCAGTAAGCAATAAACTTTACATAAAAGCAAGATGGTAGAAAAAGTTAGCACACAGGGTTTTGATAAACATTAATTAGATTGTTTTACTGGCTGAATCATACTTTCGAAACATTATGTCCAGAAGATATGCTTTACCAGAAGGTTAAGTACAGTCTTCGCAAGCTTCATTCCGCTCCATTCTTCATGTATTTACCAATAACGGAGAGAGAAGCTGGATTCCCATGGGTTAAGGAGTGAAGTGAGAGAAAGTCTGTGTGTGGTAACTGAGAGTGTAGGGAATTGGGTTTGGGTTGTCATTTCCTGCAGGGTTCCTATGTGTTTCAGACATCTGAGCAGGAGTGGGCTGCTGTCTACAACCACCCTTTCCATGTCAAAGGGTGTCTGACTAGTGTCTGATGGCATGTGGGTTTGGGGAAATTGACAAGATGAACACCCACACAAACACATGCAGGCTCATCTTTTTCTTTTCCCTCCTCTGTGTGCAGCATCTTTATTCAAACTACAGTTGGAACTGCTGCTGGTATCAGGACAAATGCTCTAGCTGGACTGAATTGAAATCATTTCAGATCAAATATCATGTGCATGTTTCCAAAGGGGAGGCAGACATTTCCAATTGTTTTACTTTTCTATTTAGTCCAGTAGCCTTTCATACGTGCAAGATAATTTTCTTCTATCTTTATGTTATCTTTCAAAAAAAAAATAATCGTCAGGCCGAGTGAGCACTGTCTGCCAAGGGAGTGTAGGGAAGATCTTCCTTGGCTTCCGAGTGCCTAGGGTCAGGCCCTGGCTCTTCCACTTGCTGGCAACCTCTTTACCTCCCCATCCTCCACTTCCTCATCTGTGAAATGGGATGGTAATTGATCCCTACATTATAGGATGACATGAGTAAATAAAGTGCTGTGTACTTACAAAACAGTAACTTACTGTTCAGGCACGATTTCTGAATTTTCATGGAGGACGGTTCCCACATTTTGTGATTCTGCCTTTGTCACTCTGCTGGTCATGACAGCTGCCTTTTTCTGCTCGTTTGATATTTTCTACCAATATAAAAACTGACAAAGGCAGGAATGCATCCACACATATAGCACATGGATTGTTGGAGTTTGACTCATAGTGATGTGTTTTTATGACAGCATCTCCAAAAACAGATCTGCCTCTCCTTCTTTAGACATGTTCTCCCCATAGGATACAATGGCAGAGGAGGCCTGGCAGGGAACTGCTGAAGAGTAGGGGTTCTGGACAAGTTCTTGGCTGGTTCTGATTGCAGCTCTAACACTTAAAGGATATGTGGCCTTGAGAACTCAATCTTTCTGTGTTTCTGTTTTATTTATTTATTTATTGCCTCTACATTGGGAAACAATGGTAGTTCCTTTCTCATAGGGTTGTTGTGAAGATTAATAAAAATGAATATCTTAGAAGATTTATGACACATAGGAAGCTCATATGTGTTGGCCATTATTCTTTAAGGAAGTTGTGAGCCTGGAATACTCAGGATCAGAAAAGAGAAGGAAAGGGAAAGAAGAAGAAGACACAGTATAATGGTTGAGAATGTGGGCTCTGCATTTCAGAGTGCCTGGGTTGGAATCCATGTCCTACCTCTTCCTATTCATGTAGGCTTGGGTGAGTCATTTGATGTCTCAGAAACTCAGTGCCCTTCTCTATAAATTGGAAAATCTTTACTTCAAAGAGTTGTTAATAATGACTAAATGGGGAGAGGGAACCTGTAAAAGCCACGCAGGAGGAAACCCACCCAACACAAAGGCTTCATTATTGTGTGTTTTGAGAAGTGAAATTGGAAGATAGAGCAACGAGGCCAGGTCCAGGGAGGCCTGGAGGAGTTTGGCCACACGGAGTTGCTGAGGATCATTTTAACCTAGAGGATAATCAGATGAAAACAATGTTCTAGAAAGACTAAGGCAGTGATGGAGAGAGTGATATGCAAAATCACTAATTTGGGATCAGGGATCAAGGTTGGGGAGACCATTAATTGTAGTTACCAGTAATGGCTGTGGTAAAAGATGAGGAAGGTAAATGAAAGTCCCATGTTTATAAAGATCTAGGATGCCATTCACTCATTCGACAAACATCTCATCCCATTGAGTGCCTACTATGTTCCAGGCATTGTTCTAGACATCAGCTAAATTGTTTTTGTTTTTATTTGTTGATTTGTTTTTGAGATGGAGCTTCTCACTGTTGCCTAGGCTGGAGTGCAGTGGTGCAATCTTGGCTCACT
>NW_016107476.1:2621482-2639826 GCF_001604975.1 Cebus imitator
TTTTTTGTAGAGACAGGGTTTTACTATGTTGGCCAGGCTGGTCTCAAACTCCTGACCTCAAGTGATCGACCCACCTTGGCCTCCCAAAGTGCTGGAATTACAGGCATGAGCCACTGTGCCTGGCCTAAATTCTTAATTATATACTTAACATATTATATTACTATTACATAGTTGTCATAACTGAGAAACTGCCATTGGCGCATAGCCAATTGCATTTTAATTGTTCACATGCATGCCTACCTCCACTACCAAGAAAATGAAAACTCATGGAATATAGGAATTCTGTTGTTTTTCTTATACAAGGCCTGGCACTTAAAGTCCCAGATAAAAATTCCGGAAATTGAATCAAAGCTTTCTCAACCTCTAGACAGTACTAATTACCGTCTTCTTGTTTTAGTATTCATTGAAAAACAACACACCTATTACAGAAAGGTACAAAAGATATAAAAATCACCTGAAATCCCATCACCAAGAGGTGACCTCTGTTAACATTTTGGTGAACATTCTTCTGAATATTGTTCTAAGGGCTATAGACATGTCCACAGTTTTACATAACTTCTCCCCATAGTATTTTGTTTACATGTCTTCTTTTCAAAAGTTACTTATTCTTCTGAGTGTCACACAAAAGGCTGAAACCCTTAAATTTACTTGGGTTGCTTGGCAGTGGGGTTAGCTCACGTGTGTCCTGGCAGAGCTGTGCACTACAGCATATTACCATATAGCCCTGTCACCTCCCGGTATATTTCTCTCTCTGACCAGACCATCAGCTACTGAATGGCAAGAACTGTTTTTTTTTTGGTTGGTTTGTTTGGGGTTTTGTTTTGTGGCTTTTACGAATAGCACTGCGCACCTAGCAAGCACATGTTCATTTAGTGAGTGAATTGACACCGTCCCAGGAGAGCCTTTGAGGGAGTAAATCTCAGCTCCCAGGTCTAAATGGTGAGATCTGATTGCTGTGTGAATGAAGATGCAGTTTGCATGCGTGAGAAGTAAGATGTACTGGCATGTTTAAACTCTCTTTTATTTTCTCATCTCACTTGCAGGTGTTTTCCCTTACTTAGCAACAGGGGAAGCACTTACTGCTTCTGATAAATTTGTTGTTAACAGAATCACATGTTTTTAAGAAAAGGTGGAGGTGTCAGGAATTGTATCTCCTCAACTTTGAATATAACACTGGAGAGCAGCTACACCTCTCTGCACATCTAGGGAGCCAGCCCCTGACCTGGAGGGGTGACCTGGTGTGGCAGTTTTAATATTGCTCTACTGGATATTGAGAATGGTGTTGAGAGGCTTTGGAATCTTGCATAGTAGCCAAAGGTTCACTGTAGCGGCAAGGTATATTGCAAAGAGAAACAATAATATTTAGATTTTTCGTGCTGAAATCTGTAACAATGATGACCCAGACATCAAGATCCCGGAGTGATCCATCTTTTCCCTCATCCTGAGCCTGGATTATCTTAGTTGCAAGAAAGGAAGAAAAGCTCCTGCTTTATAGGGAATGGGTAGAACTCGAGGATTAATTTAAAAGTGCTTTCAGTAGGTGGAAAGTTACTGGCATTTTGTTGCTTGCTGTTCTTGTTTCAGCACTTATGCATCTTACGTGATAAAGCCCACATCTAAAAACTTATCAATAGAAATGGAATGTTAATAGTTGGAACAGCATTTATTTCCCAGTTGAATTTTAATTTTGAAGTAGCAGTAAAAATTTAGCTGTTTTTACTGCTACTTAAAAAAGGACTGCTTTGTGTATGTATAATTGTATATTTATACAGATTGGCCACCACTGCTTTCAAGATTTGGGATCATTCTTAGCAAACTCCCCTTAAAATGTACCAAGACCCAAAAGGATTAAAAAAAAGTACTCAGACAAATATTCATACAAGAATGTTTGTGCAATTGCAGAGCAAGGTATAGCAATTGTTAGCAGTTGCCTCTACGAAGGGAGAGGGAGAACTGGGTGGCTGGGAGACAGGGAGAGAAGGGAAATGATTTTGACTGCATTTTTCACCATATTTTTTACCAATTTAAAACCTAAGTATATTCAAAAATAATATATTGTTTATTTTTCAAAATAAAAGGCTCATTCCAAAGTCTTGCTGACGCCTGCCCTTGCTGTGACCTTCAGCTGTGTGTGTATTAAGTGACAGGTCATGTGATGAAAGTACTAAAAGTGACATTCTACCCTTCTTTTCTTCCTCCTATCTTTGGAATAGCATAAATGAGCTGATGTTTGCTAATGAGTATGAATCTGAGAAGCTGACGTAGAGCTCAAGCCTGACTTCCTCTTTGGCCGGAGCCCAGGTATGCTAGGTGAACATAGCCAGTTAAAGATTTATCAGAAACCTCTTCATCAGGTTAAAGTTTACACGTAAATTAGGGAAATCAGCTCAAGGGCAAATTTTCTGGAAATAATTTTTTTTTAATTGAGGTGAAATTCACATAGCATAAAATTGACTTTTATTTTTTTGAGACAGAGTTTTCCTCTTATTGCCCAGACTGGAGTGGCGCGATCTCGGCTCACTGCAACCTCTGCCTCCTGGGTTCAAGCAATTCTCCTGCTTCAGCCTCCCAAGTAGCTGGGATTACAGGCACGCACCATCACGCCTGGCTAATTCTGAACTTTTAGTAGAGGCGGGGTTGGTCAGACTGGTCTCAAACTCCTGACCTCAGCTGATCCACCCACCTCGGCCTCCCAAAGTGCTGGGATTACAGGCGTGAGCCACTGTGTCCTGTTCTAAAATTGACCATTTTAAAGTGGACGTTTCAGTGGCATTTAGTGCATTCACTACAAATGTGCTTTTGTACAACTGTAACCTCTATCTAGTTCCAAAACATTTTCATCACCCCAAAAGAAAATTCCTGTACCCTTTAGGGAGTTGCTCCCCTCTCCCAGCTTTCTCTCAATCCCTAGAAACTACCAATCTACTTTCTGTCTCTATAGATTTACCTATTTTACCTATTCCAGATATTTTTTACGTGAATGGAGTTATATACTATGTAGCCTTTTGTGTCTGGCTTCTTTATTTAGTATAATTTTTTTTGAGACAGAGTCTCACTCTATTGCCCATGGTGGAGTGCAGTGGCATGACCTCCACTCATTGCAGTCTATGGGTTCAAGCGATTCTCCTGCCTCAGCCTCCCAAGTAGCTGGGACTACAGGTGTGCACCACCACGCCTGGCTAATTTTTTTTGTATTTTTAGTAGAGATGGGGTTTTGCCATGTTGGCCAGGCTGCTCTCAAACCCCTGACCTCAGGTGATCCACCCTCCTCGGCCTCCCAAAGTGCTGGAATTACAGGCTTGAGCCACTACACCTGGCCTAGTGTAATCTTTTTTAAAGGTTGATCCAGTTCGTACCATTTGTCAGTGCAGTTGTGTTTCTCAACAACAGGGATACATGCTGATAAATGCATCATTAAGTGATGCCATCATCGTGCGAACCTCGTAGGGTGTGCTTACACAAACCTAGATGGGATAGCTTACTACACACGGGGGCCATGTGGCATAGCCTAGTACTACTAGGCTACAAACCTGTATAGCATATGACTGTACTGAATACTGTAGGCAGCTGTAACGCAATAATTGTTTATGTGTCTAAATATATCTAAACACAGAAAAGGTGATATATTATGCTTCATGTTATGGAAGCTACAGTGTCACTAGGCAACAGGAATTTTTCAGCTCCGTTGCAATCTTATGGGACCACCATCATGTATGCAGTCTGTCATTGACCCAAACATCATTATGTGGTGCATGACCATACTTCATTTCTTTTATGGCTGAATAATGTGACATTGTATGTCTATATCACATTTTGTTTATCCATTCATCTGTTAATGGGTATTTAGGTCATTTCCATCTTTGGCTATTATGAATAGTTCTGCAGTGAACATTCATGCATGAATGTTTGTCTGAGTACTTGGTTTTAATCCTTTTGGGCCTTGGTACATTTTAAGGGGAGTTTGCTAAGCATGATCCCAAATCTTGAAAGCAGTGGTGGCCAATTTTCTTAACCTCTTCCAGAAATTACTGGGCTGGTGTCCACTAGTGTTCATGTCATGGCAGGCTATGGCATGGGCACCATTGAATGGCGCTGGGTGATGGCAGGCAACAGAGTTCATCTGGGTGCCTTTCTTTCTCTCGTTTGCTTTCTCTTCCACCCTTAGATCCTTCCCCTTTTCTACTGCTTTGCTTCTGCTGGCCATAATTTGAGCAGACGACCATATTGTCATTGCTTAGTGTACTGGTAGAAATTTACCCCAGATTTTCCAAACTCTCCAGAAAAAAACAGTGGCCAGTGCTGAGAACACAGGCTTCAAGCTTCAGCCATGTTTGTTCTGTCTTCCTGCAAAAATATATGAAACGACTGACCTTTGTGGCTCAGGGATCATGTAATGTTTGCAAGGCATGTCCGCATTATATTTTGTAAGCAGAAAGAGAACTGCTCCAAGCCCAATGAGAAGCACTGGCAGAGCCATGTGCTCGGTGAGTGGTCACTTGTCCTGCCCTGACAAAGACCCCAGGGTGAGGACACCCTGTCCGCTACAGTCATGGCCAGAACTTTTCACCCATGAAGGCTCGAAGTCAGTATGTTTTTTGGTTTTTTTATGAGATGAGTTCTTGCTATGTTGTCCAAGCTGGTTTCAAACTCCTGGGCTCAAGCAATCCTTCCACCTCAGCCTCCAGAGTAGCTGGATGATAGGCATGTGCCACCACGCCTGACTGGAAATCAGGATCTTCAAAGTTGCCATGTGACCATCGCCTTTTCTGAGAGCATCCCATGACTGAGTGGTGCTTGGCTTTGCTGTGATAGTTTCCTATTTTCCTCTTGCTATGCAAATGGCATTTTCAGGTGAAAGAGAACTCTACTTTTGATTTCAGGTCAGTCCTTATGATGTTTACATCAACAGAAATAATGTGAGCAACCACATGGGACCAGTGGAGGAGGGACTGGAAAGCAGTGATGTTCTGGGCCTGTCCTCCATCAGCTGGGCTTTGGAAATTGTTAGCTGGTCATTTTGAAGTTAAGAATATACTTATTAGGATGATGGTTTATTCTATACACGTAGCCCCTCCTTTTAGTTCTGAAAACATGCACGTATACAGACACGACACACACACACACACACACACACACACACACACACACACACACACGTTCTCCCTGACGGGACCTGAAGCGTTACAAATGGAGCAGGTGACAAAATGGTCTTAATGTTTTATGCTAATATTTTTATTTCCCATAAAAGAATCTCTGTTACATTCCCATGAAATACAGGTTTGTTACTATTTCTATTTATTCTTCAGAGAAATGGAAGAGTGTCTGTTTAAGAGATTCTTATGCAAGGCAGTAGGCACTGTCTTTAAGCAAATATTAAATTTCTCAGCTCCTAGCCAGTTTTCAGCAGCCTTTCAAAGTACACATTCCACTTGATAAATGTGTACTCTCAAGTAGCTGGTGTACTTGCTGTGTAGAAGGCACCTGCATTCTTCACCTTGTTCTAAGCAGGCCCTGAGAAGCTCATCAGATCAGTCATTGAGTCCAGCCTTGATTGCAGTGGCAGGTGTAGGGGCCATTCAGAGTCATCCTCCAAATGTCACTAGTGACAGTTCTTGGACTCTTAATTCTAATTCTTCTGGGAATGGGGTCTGAGTTGGTATTAAGTCCACAGCAGACTATCTTCTATTTCTTTGGTGCTCACCATCATGCAAAGCAGCATTAGCCATGGGATTCCTGCTTAATAAATTGTTAAATAGGAATAATAATAAATTGTTACTCAGTTAATCCAGAGAAAAGGAAAACAACCTGACTCCTTTTAGTTTCCTGTTCACTTCCTGGTTATGGATATGGTGGGTAGGGGAACAGTCTAGGCCCTGCTGCTTGCTGCAGAGAAAGTCAATGACTGAGAAAACAATTGTTGCCAAGGAAGAAGGCTTTAATCAGGTGCTTCAGCAAAGGAGATGGGAGATCAGTCTGAAATCCATCGCTCTGACTGCCTAAAATTAAACATTTATATAGCACAGAAGAAATGTAACAATGTGTAATAAAACAGGAACTAAGGAGGGGTAAGGAAGCATGATGTATGAGGGGTCTGGCATCTCATTGTCTGGACGGGTGATCTAGTGAGTTTCATTTCTTCATTTTTTTTTTTTTTTCTTTTTTGAGAATCCTAAGTCCTAAGGGTCCTTTTCTGAGAAAGGAACTCAGATAAAACAATTATTTTGGGTTTTGGTACATTTTAAGGGGAGTTTGCTAAGGACTTTCCTAACTATCCAGCTTTAAGATCAGAAGGGTCAATTTCTATGTTTATTCAAAAAAAAAAAAAAAAAAGCTTCCTATGGAAATATTGGGTCAATTTCAAGTCCATAGCACTCCTAACATTCTGTGGGACTGGTTTATAAATAAGAATTAGAAATTCAAAATGTGCAATGGCCTCTATTTATGAAAACTATGACCAAAGTAAGTAAAACTCTAAGTATATATGACGTATACTTATCTCAAAGGAAAGAGAGGATTTATTGCCAAATACTAAGTTGTAGAGGACTTAGAAAATGGCTGCTGCCTGGCCTGCCTTCTGCTTTCCTGATAAAGGCTGACCTCTCTTGCTATTATGGCCCACTCTGTTGCTAAAACTTGTTTGTTGTGCAGTAATTGTTTTCCAAAGACAACAACAACCTTCACTTAAAATAGCACTTCAGAGGCTTGCCTTGGCTTTCATTGTGTCCAGCATGACCATTAAGAGAGCTAAGTGAGCAACTGACCTACAGGACCACGGGTGATTATGCAAGGTCTAGTTCAAGGTTACATACTCAGGTACCACATAAACCTTTCAAAATCATTGAGTCATTTTTCATAGATCTGAGATGTAAAATATGTATAGGATTGAGACCCCCTTTTCCCCAGAATGGGAAGACATTGCACCCACATGAATGTTCTGACTCCCCCACCCAGTATGTGTCTTCCAACCTTGTATTGCTTTTCTGGCTAATGACAGCTTAGAATTTCAGAAGCTAAAAGTAGTTTTTAAAAATAATCCTTGAAAAGTGCTTAACCTAACAAATTTGTGGTTTCACATTCTATTTTGTACTCTCTCCTTTCTTACGCTGACCTCATAGCCATGGTGTTTGCCATGACGTTCTAAAAAAGAAAATTGTGGACTCATTTCAGTGACTTGCTTTAAATAAAAAACATGGATGTTGGCCAGTCAATATTTGTCAACTCCTAGGTGTCTGATTTGGGACCTGGCAAAAAAGCTTGGATGAAGATGAAGATCAGCATTCAACAATATCCACTCGCTAGACCAGTATTATCACTACTAATGATGGGGCCTTTTTGGTCAAGTAGAGGTTTTCAAGTGCCTAAATCTTCTCTGCCTTAAAGATGTTAACGTCAAAACTGTTGCTCAACTCTTACAAAAAAATAACATAAGAAAAATCTGGCTTTTTAATCCATGTGTTGCAAACTAATGGGCCTAGGAAGGCTAGGCTAGTAACACATTTGCATATGGTCAGTTCAAGCATGAAGAACAGGTGTCAACTGACAACTTATGGAGCAATGGAAACCCTTGCAGATTGGAACTATCTGTCCTGTATAAAGTGAGCAGTCACCACGTATCTCTAAACAGTTATTCCCATGATGGAATCCACGTGTCAGGGGCTGGGCTAACATGCTGAAGGCTTGTGTTGAAAGCAGCTTGTTAGCAGAATCTGATCCACATTCAGGTCACCCGTCTCCTGTGCCCCTTCCTTCTCTCTCTTGGATAGAATGAGTATTCCCTACTTCCACCATTTTATTATACAAGATTGAGAAATCCGTGTTCTCAGGGAACAACTGAGTGACAAGATAAGATGACATTAAATTCAGGACCTTAACTTACCCAAACCCTAGAACTTAAATTTGTGGTTTTTTTTTCTTGGAGCTCCTTAGCTTGAGTCCTGGCCAGAGATAAAGTACTCTAGTTAACAGTCTATTAAAAGGATATTTTATAAGGTCTCCAAAGTCTTATTCCATTTTCTATTAATAACAACCTAAATCCGAAATGATTTTGTTTCTATTTATTTTTCATCCATGTGTATAGCCACGAATTTAATTTGTACCTTTGTTTATGACAAATACTGTTTCTTTCTTTCTTTTCTTTCTTTCTTTTTTATGAATCTTGTAAAAAAGGATCCCAAGGAAAGCTTGAATTTTCTTGACCATATCTGGGCAACAGTTTCAGTACTGAAAATCAATTTTTTAAATACTTTATTTAAAAAAATTGTACAGTAAAGGAAGGGCATACTCTGAAGTGTCTTAAAATCCCTGTGGACATTTAAAGAGTCTCCGTTATCTCAGTGCCTCAGTAAGTATCGATTAGATGCATAAAGTTTCTCCCCAGTCTTTTTTATGTAATGATTTACATTCAGTTCACAGTAGTTCTCTATATAGTCTTTACCTTCGAAGGAACACCATGCTTTTGTTCTGTAGTGGCTGTTTTTGCCCATTTACAGTGAAGGTGGCTGTAACCAAAGAAACAAACCCTTGATGGGAGGTTTAAAGTCAGAGCAGTCCTGTAAGCGTCAAAGCTTGGGTTCAAGTGCATTTGAGAAAAGATTTGTGCTCTGCGTTTAATTGGGCAGGCAAAGCCTTAGTTTCCCAAGTGTATAATGAAGCATTTGCATCTGATAGTCTGTAAAGTCCCCCTGGCTCTCAGATGTTCTGTGGTCTGTAAAATGCAGACCCAAAATCTTTATCCTCCCAGGTTAGTGGGAGGGAGCCCTAGGGTAAACTGAGATAACAGACATGCAAAATTCAGAACACATGATGTTAGTTTCATGTGATGATTGTGAAACTAATGAGAATCTAAAATGCCTTCCCCAGAAGCTGACAATGGGCCATTTAAAAATTTTTTAAAGGGAAGCAGAAATGTAAACTATATTAGCTTATTGCAGGTATCAGGACAGTAGAGACATCGAGTGTTTACATGTGTGTGCCTGAAATTCGGCTAGGTAATTACACATATTACGTAGCCTGGGAAAGTAGGTATTGCTAACAGTTGAAAAAACTGAAGCCCAGCAGTTGCCTAGTTTGCCCAGGTTCCCTCCATTCAGTGTCAGAGCTGGTATTTGACTTCAGTGCTCTGCAGCTCCAAAATCCTTATGAGTTGCCCAATTAGTATCTAGAATAGGCCCAAGACACACAGGGAGCAAAACAATGAAGACTTATTTTTTCCTATTGCTACTTTTATTATCCTGTATCAGAGCTCCCTTTTCCACCTTAGTGATATCTTTTAGAGGCAGGGTCTCACTCTGTCACCCAGGCTGGAGTGCAATGCTGTGATTATAGCTCACTGCAGCCTTGAGCTCCTGGACTCAAGCAATCCTCCCACCTCAGCCTCCAAAGTAGCTAGGACTTGCAGTCCTAGCACTGCCACGCCTGGCTATTTTATTTTTTGGTAGAGAAGGGGTCTCATCATGTTGCCAAGACTGCTACTGAACTCCTGGCCTCAAGCAATGATCCTTGGTTTCTCAGAGTGTTAAGATTTAAGGTGTGAGCCACTGCCCAATCTGATAATAACTTAGATCATGTATCCTTCTTGTGACTTTCAGCTCTTCAAAGTCCAGCCCAGTTAAAAATTTTCTTCCCACATCCATTTCGGAGCTTCACCCTTTCCTAGGTCAGGCCCAACCCCAACTGGAGACCTGCAATAAGGCTGGTCTTTCTTATCTCCTTCCTGTCCTTTGGGGATCCTTTGGGGTGTTGGCCAAGGGGTTGGGGGATTAGAAGTTGAAGGGACAAGGTGTTAAAATTGCATTATCGTGCTTCTTTCTACTAACACTGGCTGGAGATTTATAGTGGGATGAGGGGTAGATTTTGAGTTCTTGGACAGAAGTGCATTTCTGGTTAATCTCTTCCAACCCACCCTTCCGCATTTCCCAGAATCAGGTCCTGCTTCCTCATGGTCTCCTCTTAGCTTGTTACTAGTGAAGTCCCCTCTACTCAGCGGGCACCTTTCGCACATGGGCTCATCAAGATGCTTGGGTGTGGGTACCATCCATGGGACATTCACACACCTTCAGTGAGCTGAACAGTGGAAGTTCACACTGCGTCACTTCTGTCTTCTCCTTCACCTGCCACCAAGAGTGGCTCCAGCCAGCTTCCTGCCTTCCCTGCTAAGTAGGCTCCAGACTTTACGTCCATGAATGCTTCCAAGCTCCAGGATACATCAAATGCTTCTCTTGGATGCCACGGCAGTGCTAGGGCCTGAGCTTGCCCGCCCAGTAAACATCTAGGTAGAGAGTGGGAGGCTGTTCCTCCTTCTAACAGGATCCTCTAATCCTTGCAGCAGAGCAGAGGGGAACACCACTCTCTTGCTGTGTGGAGAGCTCCCTGCTGACCTCAGCTTTCTGTTTTCCAATGTCTGATTTCAGAGTTGGGTGGGCCACAGAGTTGATAGTCATCAGGTAGATTCTACCATCTTCTGAAAAGTCCTGCAAGGATCTTCCTAGCACCCTTCTTTGGAAGATGAAATACTCCCCATCATTCTCAGCTCTGAGGTTTTAGCCAAAAGTTTCAAGATACTAGGAAGAGTCCCATTCTGTATTCTGGAAGCTTTGATCCTGGCTAGGTAGTTGCTCTGAATGGCAGTTACTACCTTTATAAATGACTGTACATTCGAAGCATGCAGGCCTGGGAAGGGAGGGGTGGCTGGGAATTTAGCTACCACGTGGCTCTGTTTTTTTATAGGTAGTGCCCTGTCCTCAGCCCTCTTTTCCAGAGAGGCACCTTCACAGAGTGAGACATCTTTGGGGCCCTTATTCATCTCATATGGGAAATTCCAGGAAGGCAGAAATAGTTCTCAAGAAGAACATAGGTTTCCTGGCTGAGAGGAGCTTCAGCGCTGCCCAGGAGATGACTTCTCTCTTAGCTTGGGAGCACCCATCTTCGTTCTGAAAGCCATATGTCCCTTTCTTCAACTTAAATACTTTTGCAGCCCAGGTGTCCATAGCCCTATGCTAAAATCATACACAAATAAATAAATAAAAATAGCTAAATATATTGAGAGACAAGATCCCTATTGTTAAGGATATTAATTGCCTTTGAACAAAATGATACCAATTTGGAAGCACGTGTGTACATGGATGTTAATTTAACCTGGAGGCCGGGCACGGTGGCTCATGCCTGTAATCCCAGCACTTTGGGAGACCGAGGCGGGAGGATCATGAGGTCAAGAGATCGAGACCATGGTGAAACCCTGTCTCTACTAAAAAATGTACAAAAATTAGCTCAGCGTGGTGGCGCAAACCTGTGGGTCCCAGCTACTTGGGAGTCTGAGACAGAATTACTTGAACCCGGGAGGTAGAGGTTGCAGTGAGCCAAGATCGCGCCACTGCACTCCAGCCTGGCACCTGGCAACAGAGCAAGACTCTGTCGCAAAAAAAAAATTTTTTTTTAACCTGGACATGAGTAGCCAAATCCCTGCTTTTTTTCTGGTTTTTGATACCAAGAGTGAAGGGCTCAGGGTCAAGTGTTTAAGGTCAGGTGTTTGCTCTTTCTTTTTTCCACATTAGGTCATTGTTTTTCCTGGGTAGGACACTGGTGAGTTGCACATGGGTTTTATTTCCTCGATGCTGCTCCATATTCACCTATTTCTGACACTGGCAATAATTTCAGTGCCAATCACCAGCTTTCTATATTTGTCGGCAGCTGCTTCAGTGATGTGGAAACAATTTTCTCAACAGCTGAAAAACACGAAGATGGAGAGTAGGACATTTTGTTCTTTATGAAAGAGCTTAGTTGGAGTGAGCGTGAAAGGAGGGAGCAATCCAGCACCAATCTTTTGTCTCTGCATCTTTTCCACTCTCTCCAGCACAATGTCAGGCTTGAGTGATGACCATGGTTTTGTCCAGACAGGAGTGGGTAGTCTCTGTGAAATACACCAGAATACTTCAGATCAGGATTCTGATGTGGGCTGGTATTCCCTTATCTAGGAGGTGCCCTTTGTTGATTTGCTCGATTTGTATCATAAGTTTTGTCAGAAAGGAGGCTTAACCCTAGCCTGTACTTCCAGCCCAACCTTACCAGCTGGTTGGCTTTAAGCAGTCAGTGAATATTTTTCTATAAAACATGTAGAATGACTGTTCCCCATGAGGCACCTGCAGGGCACGGAGGATCTGAGTGGCACAGACACCACCTGCGAAGTCAGGGGGCTTCCAGTCTGCGAGGCACTCTGACTAGAACGATTGTGGAGACTAAATGGTACCATGTTTACAAAGCCTTCACATGGTACCTGATTCTAGAAAGCCCTCAGTGCAGAATGATCATAGTGGCGAGGCAGAAAAATAGGATCTAGAGACTGGGAGCCTAAGGGGAACCCGCGGCTGACTTCTTAGAATTAAACCAAAGGAAAACTTCGGCCTCTAATCAGTCATGGGCCAGTCCTTCACTTCAGCCTCTGATTGGTTGCAGGTCAAGTTTCGACTTCAGCTTCTGATTGGCCATGGGCCAGTCCTTCATTTGTTTCTGGTGTAACTCCACTTCAGCCTCTGATTGGCTGCAGGCCAAGCCCTCAAGACTTTCTATCCCCTAACAGTGATCCTTATTATGTTCAAGTTGTGTTTTTGCTTCTTTCATAGCTGTGGGATGTCTGGGGACTGAGGTGCTTGTAAAAAGCCCAAGATCTAACTCTGCCCCTAACCAAGGAAAAAGAGAGCCTATTGAGTGTCTCACGTGTACCAAGTTTTGTATTATGCAAAACATTTTACAGTGCGTGGCTTCTTTTCTCCCATATAGCAGCCTAGGCTATGGGTGCTGTCAGCATTTTACAGATGAAGAAACGAGGGTTCAGAGAGAGTAACTTGATCATCTTCCTGGCACCAAAGCCCCTGCTGCTCCTACCTTCCCCATACCATTCACCTCCCTGGACCTCACTACTGGTGCAGCAGGGAGACTGCAAACAACTCTGTCAACCTCCCTGAGGCCATCCATTGTCATTTGTAGAATTGAAAAGCCATCTCTCAAAGTTGGTTTTTTCCCTTAAAAATTCTATTAAACAGCATCTTCCTTATTATTTAAATCTTTGCTGCCACCTAGTGGCAATTATGTAATTAGAAGAATAAAGAAAAATTTGAATTCAACTTTGATTTAAAAAAAAAAAACTGTCCATTTCATCTGGGCATGGTGGCTCAGGCCTGTAATCCCAGCACTTTGAGAGCCCGAGGCGGGCAGATCACGAGGTCAGGAGTTTGAGACCAGCCTGACCAACATGGTGAAACCCCGTTTCTACTAAAAATACAAAAATTAGGCGATGTGATGGCATGTGCCTGTAATCCCAGTTATTCAGGAGGCTGAGGCAGGAGAATTGCTTGAACCCAGGAGGCAGAGGTTGCAGTGAGCTGGGATTGTGCCACTGCACTCCAGCCTGGGCAACAGAGCAAGACTCTGTCTCAAAACATACACAGGCGCGCGCGCGCACGCACGCACGCACGCACGCACACACACACACACACACACACACAAACACACAAAACAAAACCAAACCAAACCTGCCTATTTCATCCCGGAAAAGGCAAAACTATATAGACAGTAAGAAGATTAGTGGGGGCCGGGCGCGGTGGCTCAAGCCTGTAATCCCAGCACTTTGGGAGGCCGAGGCGGGTGGATCACAAGGTCAAGAGATCGAGACCATCCTGGTCAACATGGTGAGACCCCGTCTCTACTAAAAACACAAAAAATTAGCTGGGCATGGTGGCGCGTGCCTGTAGTCCCAGCTACTCAGGAGGCTGAGGCAGGAGAATTGCCTGAACCCAGGAGGCGGAGGTTGCGGTGAGCCCAGATCGCGCCATTGCACTCCAGCCTGGGTAACAAGAGCGAAACTCCGTCTCAAAAAAAAAAAAAAAAAAGAAGAAGATTAGTGGTTCCCAGAGGGAGAGGTGAATGGGAGGGGTTTTTGGGGCAGAGACACTACTCTGTATGATGCTTCATTGCAGCATCTTTGTCCAAACTCAATGTCCAACATCAAAATCGAACCCTAATGTAAACTGTGGACTCTGGGTTATCATGATATGTCAGTGCTGGTTCATCAGTGGTGAAAACTGTTCCACTCTGGTCCCAGAGGTTGCTAATGGGAGAGGTTGTGCACAGGTAGGGACTGGGGTTGTATCAGAAATCTCTTTACCTTCTGCTCAATTTTGCTGTGAACCTACACCTGCTCTAAAAACAGTCTTTTTTAAAAAAAAACTGTCAATTTTCTTACATCCATACTATGCTCCTAACCTTTAAAATTTATATTTTTAAACACATATCATGGCCTTCCATTTTTATTTTTATAGTAAACTACCAGACTTTTTATGAAAATTTTGGTTAGATGTTGGAATTCACATAAGCCTCAGCTTTTTAAAAATGCTTAATCTTTTGTGACCATCTAATATACACTCATATGTGTATGACCATTTAATACACACTCATATGTATTTGTATTAGATAATAGGCTATACATTAAGAAATTCTAATTTGCAATATTCAGAATTTACATTTTTAAGTTTTATAAATGTTCAAATAATTTACATTATCGTGGTTTAAAAATTCAAACAACCCAGAGGATGTGAAGTTAAAAAGTAAAGTCCTCCTCCAGAGAGGGAAGTTTCTTAAGAATTTTTAATGTTTTCCCCCAGAAATGTTCTATTCTGGGACTAGGACACACACACCCTTTTCTTTACTACTTTTTTATGAATGAGCTTATGCTATGCTTACTGTTCTATGGCCTGCTTTTTTTACTTGATCTATTTTGAACATCTTTTCATGCCACAGCACAAATCTACCTCATTCTTTTGAACAGCACATAGTATTCCATTATCAACTAGACTATAATTCATTTAACTGACCCTTCACTGATGTCCATGTAGCCTATTTCCAGTTTTTGTTATTAGAGAAATGCTATAGGGACCATATGCATGCACATACATGCTTTTGCGAATATATTTGTAGAATAAAATCTTAGACATAAAATAATTACTGGATCTCAAGGTTATGTGAACACCCACTGACCAAGAGCACCAGAAATACACCTGTCATCAAAAAAAAAAAAAAAAAAGCAGGTCAAGTTTGTTTAACTAGCCACAGCAAGAGGGAGGCCAGAGGAACCAAGAGCCCTCTCTGGGTGTGGTTTGGAGGAATCTCCACGGCATTTGGGCTTGTGCTGGGTAGTTTTAGCGAGGACTCAAAGGAGCAGAAGCAGTTCTACGTGAAGTGTTGTCAAGAAGCAGGAGCAGGTCAGTGATTAGGTCTCTTAAATTTTTCTGGAGGTGAGAGCATTGAAGTTGGGCTACAAACGTCACCAGGAAAGCAGCAGCAGTCACGGATGTGGTCAGAAGAGGGGGTCGTTACATCACTTTGTGTACCAGGTGGCCTCGTCTCTGTGTTGGTCTAAACCTGGCCACGAAGTGGCCTTGCCAGGACACAGCTTTATTCTGTGTGTGTTCTGTGTGATCAGCTGGGAACATCACGGCCAACCTGACAGCCGTGCTTGCTTTTGCTCTCTCAGGTACATTGATTCGCAATGTCTGTAGATGTTGAAGTTGCTTTCCAGAAAGGTTACACCAATTTACAGTCTTCTGAGTTCTTTTAAATACTCAACTTCCCTAACAGAATGAAGCAGTCAATAATCAGGTTAATTATGGCCATTTTAATAATAGCAAATGTTTCTAGTCACTTCCAATGTGCCATCTACCGCTGTCTATTAAATGCACTGAATCCTCATCAGAGGCCTGTGACCAGGTGCTGATAACATCTCCACTTCCCTAAGAAGAAACCCAGGCTTCGAAAGGGTGTAACTTGCCTTGATCACATAGCTAGCCAACAAGGAGTTAGCTGGGGTTCAGGGCTTGGATGCCTCGTTCCCGGCCCACACTCTTTACCATGAAGAAATAATTTCTCCTTTATCATCCTCCCAGGAGCCTGCCAAGGAGAATTGAAAGCTAAGGAATTAAGAGCCATTTAATTGATGATCACAAATCTTTGAAAGGCTGGTTTGGGTTGATAAGGAAGTAGAGAGTCCCATTTACAAAAGTGAGATTTACGGGCAGCCTTCCAGGAGTAATCACGTATATAGTGTTAGGCGAGGCGTCAGCATAAAGGGCTGAGTTGTTCATGGTGCCCTCAATTAATAAATGCCTATGAGCACTTTCTTAAAATCACAACCAAGACACTATAATTAAATATTCTCTGGGCCATCAATAGCTCAGATGGTACATAAAAAAAACCCAAGAAAGCAAATGGGTGAAGGACACCCATCCCCTTACATCCATGGAGGTTCACGAAGCTTCCGTGCCATGTGAGGATGCAGCCTGTGAGACATCACCGAGAAAGATGTGCAGGGAGAGAAGCTGACCCGAGATGGTGCTGAGTAAATACTGATTGAGTGTGTGATGGGCACACAGTAGGGTTGAATTGGGCTGCCTGCTTGGATTTAGCAAAGGAAATGTGTAGTAACCACTGGTGGCTGCTCTTTTTCAGATTGTGCTGGCTGCGGAAGAGATATCAAGAATGGGCAGGCACTGCTGGCGCTGGATAAGCAGTGGCACTTGGGGTGCTTTAAATGCAAGTGCTGCGGGAAGGTCCTCACCGGGGAGTACATCAGCAAGTAAGGCTGGGCGCGGGCACGTGTTCCTTTCAGTGGGCACCGAGTGTTGTGGTTCTTCTGCACGTCCTGGTCCCAGGGGCCCCACGCCACCAAAGGTGCTGAAATTATTCACATCCTGCTGTCAGAATGAACTTGTTGCTATAAAACTTTTGAAAAGCATTTTATTCTTCTGCTTTGGCTATAATTTGGCTACTGTAAACCTAATGAAATGTTAATCATTGCCTAATGTAACAATAAATGAAGCTGACAGTGTTACACTGTATGTTGTAACCAATTAAGCATTTAATACTTTGCCTTTTGCTATTCATTCTCCTATGAGGAACTAGTAAGCCTTTGTCCGCCTTCCAGGCCTGGAGTACATTTATAGACGCCCCCCAAAAGCACACAAAGCCTAGGCCATGGGCCCTTTAGGACTGTGCATAAAACAGCCTGCCAGGAAATGGGTTCATGTTCAATAGTAGTGGATAATAGCTACACTTAAGGAAGTGAGTTTTTGTTGTTGTTGTTGTTGTTTTTAATATAGCCTGGCAATGAGGGGAAATTTTCCACTGTATACCTTTTTATGCCTTAAAAAAAATTTCCTGCTGGGTGCAGTGGCTCACACCTGTAATCTCAACACTTGGGAGGCCAAGGTGGGAGGATTGCTTGAGCTCAGGAGTTTGAGACCATCCTGAGCAACACAGCGAGACCCATCTCTAGTAATATAAATAAATAAATAAGCAAGCCAGGTATGGTGGCACATGCCTGTAGTCCCAGCTACTTGGGAGTCTGAAGTGGGAGGATCACTTGAGCATAGGAGATTGAGGCTGCAGTGAACTATTATTGTACCACTGCACTCCAGCCAGGAAAACTGAGCGAGACCCTGTCTCAAAAAATAAATTCATTCCTTTATTCATTCATTCATTCATTTCCCCAACCACGTGAAATCACCTATTCAAAAATATTAATGAATGTAGTTTAAAAATACAGTAAAACAAACAAAAGGTAGCTTGTGTCCACCCCCTGGAAATCTAATTCTACAGGCCCAGGGTAAGGCTGAAACACCTGCATTGTAAGGGCAAGAAGGCTGGGCGCAGTGGCTCACGCCTGTAATCCCAGAACTTTGGGAGGTTGAGATGGGCAGATCACCTGAGGTTGAGAGTTCGAGACCAGCCTAGCCAATATAGTGAAACCCCATCTCTACTAAAAATGCAAAAATTAGCCAGCTGTGATGGTGGGCACCTGCAATCCGAGCTACTTGGGAGACTAAGGCAGAAGAATCACTTGAATCTGGGAGGTAGAGGTTGCAGGGAGCCGAGATCACGCCACTGCACTCCAGCCTGGGCGCGACAGAGCAAGACTCTGTCTTAAAAAAAAGAAAGGGCAAGAAGCTCTTCGGGTGACCATGAGGGACAAACAAAGTAAGAAGAAAGGTGCCTGGCTTCTAAGGGAACATTGTAAGCTGGACAGGGGCAGGTAACTTGGCAGTCTAGAGTGGCACTCTGTAGCTCTTCCATGCAATCACACACAGGGCATGATATTTTTCCGCGCACATAATATTGTGCTCCGAGGTGAATGGAGGAGGTTGCCTGAACTGGAGGAGAAGGCCCTGGGCCCTGGAGGCCTCCCGAGAGCTGGGGAGGTGGCGTCAGGAGGCTGTTCAGAGGCTGTAGTCTGGCATGTGGGCCCCCTGTGGCTGGATGAACGCTAAGCCCACATCTGACAGGCTCAGTGTTCTTTTTTTTTT
>NW_016107476.1:2639868-2649116 GCF_001604975.1 Cebus imitator
TTTTTGAGATAGGCTCTTGTGCTGTCACCTGGCTGGAGTGCAATGGTGCGATCTCAGCTCACTGCAACCTCCACCTCCCGGATTCAAGTGATTCTTCTGCCTTAGCCTCCTGAGTAGCTGGGATTACAGGTGCCCACCACCACACATAGCTAATTTTTGTTTTTGTTTTTTTTTTTTAGTAGAAACAGGGTTTCCTCATGTTGGCCAGGCTAGTTGCGAACTCTTGACCTCAGCTAATCTGCCCAATTCAGCCTCTCAAAGTGCTAGGACTACAGGCGTGACCTACCATGCCCGGCCTATGTGTCATATTAATAAATATATGTATTATATGCATTAATGATATTTTCTAGCTTTGCCTTTATTGTGATTTTAATGAAACTGTCTCTAGTGTTTTGCCTTTAGGTGTGATATTGCCTATCGATTTGCCAGTATCTTCTTCAGGTTAATTAATGCTATTCTTTCTCTGGCTTATTAATTATTTTTATGTGGGCTCAGTGCTCCTCCATGCCCAGGGTGCCTGTGGAGTAAAACTGATGCCCAGCTTCCTGCTAGTTAGCTCTGAGACAGTAAAAAATTGGCAAGGATGATCATGGAATGGCAACATGGCCGTTCACAACATGGCCACTCCTTCTGTGTGGCCCCCAGAGCCGCAGAGTTCTCTCTGGATCGTTCCGTTTGTGGTTTTGATCATGTCTGACCAGGTCTGACTGGATTGCCAGGCATGTGAACATGGGGCCGGGGAGAAATATGTCCTGCCCTTCTGTGGAATGGCCTTGGGGAAATGTGGTTTTGGTGTCTTCTCCAGCCCCTTGGAGCTAAACATGTTTTTGTATTGCAGGGACGGTGCCCCGTACTGTGAAAAGGACTACCAGGGACTCTTTGGGGTGAAATGTGAGGCGTGTCACCAGTTTATCACAGGGAAAGTCCTGGAGGTAAGTGGCAGACCAGCTCCCTCACAGCCACCGCCACCTTCCTCAGCAGCCCTCAGAAACACCCAACAGGGGGGCCCCTTTTCCACCTCCTCCATCTTTTTTTCACCTGTGGGGAAAGAAAGTAGTCGCAGGTGAACGTCTGAGATAATTAAGGTGCTGTGCTCTCCTCAAAGGCTCATGTGAAAATTAGAATGATGGAGAATTTGCAGAGGAAAAAAGAATGAGAAAGGTTCTGGTGGGAATTATGTAGGCTATATGAGACCATTTTTGCTTTTAGAGGTTAGGAAAGAGGGAGTGAAGTCGTGTGTGTGTGTGTGTGTGTGTGTGTTTACATCTGTGTGTGTGCATATGTGTATGTGTGCATCTCCAGGAGTGTGCAGACTCGGGGAGCAGAAAGGAAGGGTGGGGGAAAGGTAGAGGTGTTGGCTTTCCATCCTTCAAAAACCACATCCTGTGTGACCCAGCGTATCCAGTGGCCAGGGCTGAGCTAAAGCCTGTCAAGTTCAGGTACAACCGCCTCCAGCCGGGGAGGTTTCTCTCTGCTTTCTCCACAGCTGCCCCACAGGCGTCTGCCTCTGGGCTGAGCCAGTTTTTCTGGGGCAAGACACAGAATT
Source organism: Cebus imitator (assembly GCF_001604975.1). Classification (NCBI taxonomy): domain Eukaryota; kingdom Metazoa; phylum Chordata; class Mammalia; order Primates; family Cebidae; genus Cebus; species Cebus imitator. The sequence goes on from NW_016107476.1 coordinate 2,641,415, forward strand.
CTGGGGCCAGAGTTCAGAAGGAGTCGCTACCCTACTTCTCCCAGGTCTGTGGCGTGTCAGCCAGGTCCAAGGAAAAAGTAAGACTGCCTCATCCATGGTCCACCTGTCAGGGTGGAGAGCGTGTCCCAGTAGAGGTGGCTCAGGAAGCCGTATGACTAGGGGTTGGCAACAGGCTCTGCGGGTTGGCAACAGGCTCTGCAGCTTGTCACCTTGCTTAGTCAGGCGCTAGACTGCTGAATCCATGGAGTCATGTTCCAACTTTCCAGCAGGGCATGTTTCAGAGATACAGATACACATCTGAGCCTGCCCCCCCGACCATGTTGTTTCTGGACTGTGCTGTCTCTTCCATGGGGTTTCACAGCAAAGGTCCAGCATAGCCTCCTAAAACCCACCGCAACCCCTTTCCATGAAGCACAGAGGGGCCCGCATTGGCTCTGTGCTGGGACCCGGGTGGCTGACTGCATTTGGGAGAGAAGGATGTGGTTTAGGTCAAATGCAGTTGCCTCTTACCCTGAGTGTTGGAAATAGATGCTCGGTGCCACAAAGAAAAATTAGCACCGAGACAGAGGATCTTTTAGCAATGCAATTTTTATTCCCTGGACTGCAGGAAGGGTACTCTCACTAGCCATCTTGCCGCAAGAGTACAACAAACAAAGGAAAGCAGACATTTATCCCTTACGCATTTGGGGTCGTCGTTACTGCTATGTCTGATCTCCATTGGCTGGAGCCAGACCTCACAATCTAAACTAAAACCCGATTGGCTAATAACTTAAAACTTTTCTAAACAGGTAAAAGCAGTGGGGAGCTGGGACATGCTTGTGACCACGTCCAGCTCAGATACCTTGGTTAAAATACAAGAACATAGAATGTACTACGTGCCTGTAAGCATGGCATGTCTAACAGCAACATAGGATAGGACTTAACAAACAGTTATTAGCACACTTATGATTTATTCTTTAAACAAGAAAGGAAACTTTAAAGAGGAACTTTTGCACTTCCCACACTGAGGAAGAGGGTTCTAGGAAGAGAACCCCTGCAGAGGCTCAGAGGTGAGGACAAGCACAGCACACACAAGAAACGTCAGTTGGGCAGGAGCACGGATGTGACAGATGATGCTGGAGAAGTGGGCAGGGTCCCAAGAGTCACATTCGGGAGTTTGGGTTTTACCCTAAAAGTGCTGGGAAGCCATTGAACCATTTGTAGCTGGAGTGTTGGATGAGTCGATCAGGTTGTTGTATGAAGAACGTAGGAGAGTACTCACATCTATTACACACATGTTCTCAGCAGCGCTATTCACATCAGCCAAAACGTAGAAACGACCCAGTGTCCATCAGCAGGTGAATGCGTAACAACTCGTGGTGTATCCATCCAGTGGAGTATTATCCAGCCTGGAAACAGGGCTGCCTACCACAGGATGGCCTTTAAAACACTCGAAGTAAAAGAAACCAGCCACAAAAGGCCACATATTGTATGATGCCATTTATATAAAATATCTAGAATGAGTACATCCATATAGATAGAAAGCAGATTGGTAGTTGCCAAGGACTGGGGGGAGGGACTTACTGCTTTACAGATACAGGATTTCCTTTTGGGCTGAAGAAGATATTTTGGAATTAGAGGAGGTGTTTGCACAGCATTGTGAATGAATGTACCAAGTGCCACTGAATTGCTCACTTTAAAGTGGTTAGTTTTATAGTACGTGCATTTCAGCTCAGAGGTTTTTTAAGTGGCTGGGAAGGGAGTTGGGGTGGAGACAGGGAGGCCACCTAGGAGGCGACTGCAGAACTCTGGGCACAAAACGGTGGTGGTACTGGCTGGAGTGGAGCCTGAGAAATGGGCCCCCACCCTCCACACACACAGGAAGGGTGGAAAGAGTTCTCTCATAGCCTTTGCAATAAAGCTTTAATTAGTGACCCAAGGACACTTCACACTAGTGTCTTGGCTCAGGGAGAAAGAAGCACATCCCTAGGAAGGCTGTTGGAGAGGATGGATGGACGGGACCCACCTGAAGGGAGCTTGGAGTCTGAGCCGTCGGATCACCGCGCTCGGACTGCCATGCTGCTGGTGCCTCCCCACCGGGCCCGAGTCCATCCGTCATCCCTCCGCAGAGAGTTCTCCTCACAAGTGCCGTGAATAGGGCCCAACAACGTTTCCCTTGGGGTTCCTGAGTTTGATCTCCTGTCGAAGACTGAAATAAACCTGCTGAGTTGGGAGCAACTGGCAAATTTCCTTCTCCTTTTTCTTTTTCTTCTTCTTCTTCCTTCTTTTTCTTTCTTCATCTTCCTTCCTTCCTTCCTTCTTTTCCTCCCTCCCACTTTCTCCCTCTTTCTCTCTCATTCTTTCCTTTTCTTTTTTTTTCTTTTCTTTTCTTCTCTCTCTCCTTCTCTCCCTCCCTCTCTCCCTCCCATCTTTCCTCCCTTCCTTCCTTTCTCGCTTTCTCACTTCTTCTTGGTTTTGCTCTGTTGGCCAGGCCAGAGTGCAGTGGTACAATCATAGCTCACTGCAACTTTGAACTCCTGGGCTCAAGTGATCCTCCTGCCACAGCCTCCTGAGTAGCTGGGACTACAGGTGCATGCCACCACACCCATCTAATTTTTTTTATTTTTTTGTAAAGATGGGGATCTCACTCTGTTGCCCAGGCTGGTCTCTAGCTCTTGGCCTCAGAAAATCCTCCCGCCTCAGCCTCCCAAAGTGCTGAGATTACAGACATGAGCAACCAAGCCTGGCCCTCATAAAAAAAAATCAATGGAACATTAGAATGATTTCCCAGATGTCCAGCTGTACAAAAGAGGCAAAAACATACTGAACGTGGTCCCCACATTTGTGACAGTCATGTTTGCAGTCTTCTTAGTCCACACGTGGAGCTGTGTTCCCCCAAACATGTTGGGGAGGGAAAAGGGCTGTGTGTGTGTGTGTGTATTGATTGCCTTCAGATTTAGCTCAACAGCTGCAGGAAAGAAAATCTAAAATAAAGCTAGATCCAAGAACATGCCATTAGAAAGAAACATCTGCTTACTCTGTTTTCTCCTTCAAGGCCTGAGTCATTCATCTTTCACTATGGCTGCAGAGGCCTCTTCGCAAATTGGCTTCAGGTTTCCATGGAGGCTTAAGACTTGGAGACTTTCCACGAGGGGCTTTCAGAGTTGAGACGTCTGGGAGTAGTTTACATCATGTTCAGCCTCAGATTCAGAATCCACCCAGCAGACGTAGTCCTCAGATGGGTGTGTGAGCTAGAAAAATGTCCTGCAGGGTTATCACACTGATGTGTGACAGCCTGTGAGTTGGTTTGGCTTGGTTACCAACACAGAGCTGGACGGTCGCCACACGCTCCGCCCTTGGCCTCTCATGCTTGGGTCGTGGTGGTGGTGGTGAAATATTATGCTGGTGGATTTGTTGTAAATAGTGTGAACCTTGGATTTTTGTGGTTTTTTAATATTTGTTATCCACAGATGAATTTATTTTATCCCTTTACAAATGTATTCGTTTTCTGTGTCAGCTGTAATGGCAGTGGCTTAAAACAACAATGTATTCTCTCTCAGTGCAAACAGAAATGTCTTCTCTCTCAGTTCTTGAGGTTAGACATCTGAAAGCAAGGTGCGGGTAGGGTCATGCTGTCTCTCAGGCTCTAGGGAAGGGTCTTTCCTCGCCTCTCCCAGCTCCTGATGGCTCTGGGTGTTCCTTGGCTTGTGGCAACCTCCCGCCAATCTCTGGCTTTGTCTTCACGTGGCTGCCTTCCCTGTGTTGTCTCTTTTTCTCTGTCAGAGTTCCCTCTGCCTTTTTCCTGTAAGGGCACTTTTCATTGCATTCGGGACCACCCAGATAATCCAAGACGATCTCCCCATCTCAAGATCCTTAGCTCAATCACATCTACAAAGACCCTTCTCCCAAATAAGCTAGCATTCACAGGTTCCAGGGATTTGATATGGAGTCCCTTTTGGTCACGATCAGGTCACCATTCAGCCCGCTCCGGTAAGCCTAGGAAATCATGCAAATATCATCCTAGTTAGGTCTGCAGACTTGGTGTGGTTTTAAAACACTCATTGATCCCTAAGAGGACCCTAAGGCCTCTCTGGGTATGGTGTCACCAGAGATGCCACCAGACACTTATGGCACTTTTAAGATAGAGAAAGATCGCTGGACAATGGTGGAGAAGAGATACTCCAGGTCTGGCCGTGTCCCTAATTCCTGAGTGATTTGGGGCAGGTCGTTCAGCTTCTTGGGTCTGTCTTCATTTCCCAGGTACAGGGACTGGTGTGTGACCTCCAGAGCTCCAGCAGCCCTTGAGTTCTCCCTGCCTCTGTCATTCCTTAGTCCTTGTAAGCCCTGAAAATCACATCAGCTTGAAGGGGTGGGGAGGAGAGCCTGAGCACCAGCAGCTCAGTGAAAAGGCTCTGGTGGCAGCCAATCGGAATCTGAACTCACCAGCTGCGGGCCCTTGGGCAACGCTTGCTACTTCTTTGAGCCTCAGTTTTCCTTTCTTTAAGTAGAAGAATTGAAAATATACATGTAATTCCAAGACTTGGGCTCCTAGACCTCTTGAAGGCCCTTTGGTTCTGAGGATCAGAGTTCTAGAATTCTCATGTCTTGGCTCTAAGGGGTCAGAGCCAATGGTTCTTTTTTTCTGGAGATATTTTCTGGAAACCAGCACGTAGCACTCAGCGTAGAGCACATGCTCAAATTGTAGCTTGATTTCTCATCACTTATTTTCAGTTTTGTTTTCGACAGCAAGATTCTCTTTTTAGAGGGATCTTGCTATAAATGGCATACCTTCAAATGCTTCTGCTGATGAACCTATACGTTTAGGAAAGTGCTGAGGATATTTACAACCTGCCTCCTAATTAAGAAGTGCAAGGGCAAATTAGTGTGAGATACTCACGTTTGCTCTCTCGGTCTTTTCTCTGAACTCTGAAGCAGCCTCCCTTCCCCTTCCTTCTCCCCTCTTCCTCCCTCCTCCCCTGCCCCCACCTCCTTTCTGCAAACAGCCTAATGGTAACAGGAAGCTGCAAGAGACTTCAGACTTAGTTCATTAATGTCATAGGGGAGTGGGGCATCTCTTTGGAATGAATTTCTTTCCATCTTTGGTAGCTAGCCCTAGGAGAGCTCTCACTCTAGCAGACATTCTTTCCAGGGTATAGGTTGTTACCTGTTAGCCTTGTAAAGAAAAGAAACAGCAACAAAATGGTTGTTATTATCAACAGCAACAGCTAGTTTCAAAATGAAGGCAGCTCATGGTGGATGCAATCAAGTAAGAACTCCAAGATTTATAAGGGGGGTTAGTGTCATATCTCCAACCCTATATTTAAGTAAGACAGCAACTAGGTTTCTTGGTCTCTCTTTACAAAGGTGTAACCATCTCTAGGCACATAGCTAAAAGTAAATTATTTTTGATGGTGCTTGCTTTTTTTTTTTTTTTTTTGAGATGAAGTTTTGCCCTGGTGCCCAGGCTGGAGTACAATGGCATGTTCTCTGTTCACTGCAACTTCTGACTCCTGGGTTAAAATGATTCTCTTACCTCAGGCTCTTGAGTAGCTGGGATTACAGGCACCCGCCACCATGCCCAGCTAATTTTTGTATTTTTATTAGAGACAGGATTTCACCATGTTGGCCTGGCTGATTTCGAACTCCTGACCTCATAATCTGCCTGCCTCAGCCTCCCAAAGTGCTGGGATTACAGGTGTGAGCCACCGCATCAGGCCCTATACCTCTTTGGATTGGATAGAGGTTGAATCTGTATTCTTGACAAGTGTTTGAAAAAAAAAGAAAACAAAGCAAATGTCAAACTGAAAACAGAAGTCTGGAGGCTAAGGGCCTTGTCCGCTGTGTTCTTCCCCGAGTCTTGGGCTGTTTCATCAGCAGACTGAGGGTGGGCTTGGCTTTCTCTTGGCCTCTCAAGCTGTCTTGTGCAATTCCTATCCCCCAGGGGCTGCCTGTGTGCACCAAGCACTGCACTCAGGACAAGGACCCCCAGCCCTGGTCCCACGCTGCACAGTGGTTCTTCCCTGAGCAGGCACCTGCCAGGCTGCACATGAGCATTCCTTTGTGCTCTTGCCTGAAAGGAAAGTTGTCTTCTCTGCATTCTGACCACAGAGGGGGAGGGCGGGGCTCTGAGTCCTACGATTTCCCTTTCCTCACATCACCACACCCATAAATCTACTGGCCTGGGCTCATCTGGTCTTTCTGGGAGGGCTGGTGGTGCCTGTCTGTGTGGCGTGGTATTTACTGTGCTGCCTGCGCTCTCTGGGAATGTGCAGTGGTGTCTGTCACAGCCTGTACACCCACCACGTAAGAAAGGGAGCCTCAGATGGAGCTGGGAGAAGCCTTCTAGACCCTGAAATGCCTGTCCATTCAGCCCTACGAGGCGACCCTGCCCTGTCTTTATCTGTTAACTTGGAACGGGTAGACGGCAGGACAGGAGTTAGACTCGCTTTTAGACCGCTCCTGCTGAACTCCTGGAGTGAAGGAAATGGAATCACAACGGGATTCAGCCAAATTCTTTTCCTTGACTCTCAGAGGAATTCAAAACTGGTGGCCTTGTTTTGTTTGGCTTTTGGACTGATGAAAAGAACTGCTTTTCCACAAAGCCGAGGGACAAATGTATATGATGTTTCTGAGGCTAATTCACATTATCAGGTGGAGGCCCTTGTCCCCTTCCTTCTTTTGGGCATAGGTATTTTAAGTATATTATGTTGCAATATTCATAAGCAGTGAGTAGGTCTTGTTCTGGGCTAAGCTATTCTCTAGTGAATGAAACATAGGTTATCCTAGTATGCCTGCATGGCATCTAATCGTTTTGTCACCACCAGAGATGTAATTCACAAAAGAGAAGCTGAAATGCCAATTCCCCTTTTCTTCTGTGTGTATCATACACATGCACGGGAAGAATAATAGCCCATGTCCATGCTGACGGCTGATTGTATTCTTCTCGCTCCCCCTGGGCTCAGAGGAATTCATGTTTTCATCCACTTAATTAATTGTAGATCCAAATATTTTTGAGCATCGTGGAAGGGAAAAAAATCAAGTTCTCTGAGTTTATTGGTTGAGATGGTCTATGTCCCAGTGGACAGTGAGCCACCACCTGAGTTTGTTTAATATTTTTACCATCTGCAAGTGATCTCGTAAATACTTAAGTCTTGTCACAGGCCTGCAAGCTGGTCAGGACAGTTACTAGTCAACTTCATTTACGGATGAGGCTACTGAATGCCTGAGACTCTAGATAATTGTTGTGACAGAAACATGATTAGAAAATAGATCTCTTAGGTTGGTGAATGGGTACAAACATGCAGTTAGGTGGAAGAAATAAGTTCAATGCTCAGTAGCAGACTAGGGTGACTATAATTAACCAACAATATACTATATATTTTAAAGTAGCTGGGAGACACAGAGATGATAAGTACTGAAGGGATAAATGCTCCAGGCACCCTGACTTGATCATTACACATTATATGCATGTAAAAAATACTCATATTGGCCAGGCACAGTGACTCACGCCTGTAATCCCAGCACTTTGGGAGGCTGAGGCAGGCAGATCACAAGGTTAAGAGATCGAGACCATCCTGGCCAACATGGTGAAACCCCATCTGCACTAAAAATACAAAAATTAGCTGGGCGTGGTAGTGCATGCCTGTAGTCTCAGCTACTCGGGAAGCTGAGGCAGGAGAATCACTTGAACCCAAGAGGCAGAAGTTGCAGTGAGCTGAGATCA
>NW_016107476.1:2650466-2663510 GCF_001604975.1 Cebus imitator
ACATCTAGCTATCTAGCTATCTATGCAAGAATGGGCATTCAAGTCAATAAATGTCTTAATGCAAGATTCTATGCTAGACTTGGTCAGGTGTGGTGGCTCATGCCTGTATTCCCAGTACTTTGGGAGGCCGAGGTAGGAGATTACCTGAGGTCAGGAGTTTGAGACTAGCCTGGCCAATGTGGCGAAACCCTGTCTCTATTAAAAATACAAAAATTAGTCAGCCATGGTGGCACAAGTCTGTAATCCCAGCTACTTGGGAGGCTGAGGCAGGAGGAGTGTTTGAACCCAGGAGGCAGAGGCTGCAATGAGCCAAGATCACGCCACTGTACTCCAGCCTGGGCAACAGAGCGAGACAACATCTCAAAAGAAAAAAAAAAAAAGATTCTGTGCTAGGCCCTTTCCCTCTGTGCGAGTCTAAACTTTTGTTTTCTATGTGGCAAGAGGTTGGCATTGCACAGGACATACCCTTGATTGTAGAGTGTAGCTTGGTGAATGTAAAACCTCTCCAATGCTGGAAAAGTCTACTGAAGTTGAAATCCAATGTATGGTTTGTGATGAGTTGGTTTTGCAACATTTTATTTGAGAAGAACAACCTGGTGCTGATATTTCATCCCCTTCATGGTTAACAGGTTGGGAATTGGCCTAGTAGGGCAGAGCACATTGACTGAATAAATGATTTGAGGAAAGTCTATCTGATTCACCCAAAGCTGGCCACTTGCTCTTCCTTTCATAACAGGAGGAAATGTGTCGCCAGCGTACGAGCAGACTGCCTTCCCATGCAGTAAAGATTTAATATTTATGGAAAAGTCACCCCATTTCCTGTCAGCACAAATGGAAGGGCTTTCTTATCTGGAAATAACAGTTTGAAAATAATTTCTCTTTATCTTGAGTTAAAAGGATGTTTTGTTTTTTTCCGTGTTATTTAACTTCAGACAGTTTAGCTCATGGCTGAAATGTGTGAGCAGGGGAATGGCTGACCCAGCAGGTTAAGTGTGACTCTTCCAGGAAGTCTACCAGAATTATTGAGCATGTGCTGGGAGCCCCACATGCAGCGGCAGTAGGGGTGGGGGGTGTCACAAAAGAAAATGTAAGATTTAGGGCTTGTTCTCAGAGAGATAAGGCATGCATCTTTAAAAGTCATAGAGAGGCCAGGCGCGGCAACTTACGCCTATAATCCCAGCACTTTTGGGAGGCTGAGGCAGGCAGATCATCTGAGGTTGGGAGTTTGAGACCAGCCTGACCAACATGGAGAAACGTTGTCTCTACTAGAAATACAAAATTAGCCGGGCATGGTGGTGGGCGCCTGTAATCTCAGCTACACGGGAGGCTGAGGCAGGAGAATTGCTTAAACCCAGGAGGGGGAGGTTACGGTGAGTTCAGATTGTGCCATTGTATTCCAGCCTGGGCAGAAAGAGAAAAACTCCTTCTCAAAAAAAAACCCCCCAAAAAACTCATAGAGAATCCAAGCTGAAAACAATACCTCCTAGAGTGTCAGGACCCCGCCCCTCCCCCACGCAGGGATCATGAGTGCTCAGAGACATTACGGTTTCTTCAGAGGCCGAGGGGTATGCCAGTTTAGAGATGTCTAGGATTCAACAGCAGAGAGACATAGCCTGCCTGGACAAGTTACCAGCAAGTGCGGTAAGGGATAGAGCTCCCGGTCAGGCCCCTATTCTGGGCACCAAAATGATGACCCCAGAGTAGTCCTTTCTCCTCTCCAGAACCCAGCACATCAGGGCACCAGAAGGACTCCTTCGTCTGCTTTCTCAGAAACCCAGAGCAGCACCCCTCCCCTTCCTGCTGTTCCCTCCCAGCTCCCATCCCCAGCTCTGCTTTCCTCTTCTTTTACTACTATAGATATAAAAGGGGTGATCATGCCCCTTCTTCTAGATGATTGATTCCAGGGTACCCCACCTACCCTACAGAGGTGATCTTCGATGAATTCCAAGGCAATTTTCACGACCTTCTCTTAGGGGAGAAGAAAAAGAGTTTAATCTTTGGTGGTGTCTCTCAGTGCACAAAGTAATCCAAGGCCAGACATGGTAGCTCATGCTTGTAATCCCAGCACTTTGGGAGGCCAAGGCAGGAGGATCACGTGAGATCAAGAGTTCAGGACTAGCGTAGGCAATGCAGGAAGACCTCATTTCTACTAAACATTTTAAAAATTGGCTGGATATGGTGGTGTGGGTCTGTAGTCCCAGCTGTTTGGGGGGCTGACGCAGGAGAACTGCTAGAGCCCAGAAGTTGGAAGCTGCAGTGTTGCAGTGAGCTACAATCCCACACCACTGCACTGCAGGCTGGGCAACAGAGCAAGACTCTGTCTCAAAACAAACAGCAACAACAAAAACATGATAATTTGGGACTCACAGTATTAATATTAAATGGCCAAGTCATGGGCACATACAGTAAACGTCCTGAGTTTAAGAGAGATTTTTGGCGATCATCAGAAAGAAGTCGACTTTGGTTCTTAAGTAATGGGTGGGCAAAAGTGAGAAATTGATCTTCGTTTGCTATTGTTACTGAAGGCTTTGGTCACTGTTTTCCAACCTTGTTTGTTTCTTTGATTTGAAGCGTGTGATTTGATTGTACTGTTTGATTTAATTGCAAGATTATAATATGTATTTTCTACTCCAAACCAATAGTCAGTTTATGCATTTTATTTTATTTTATTTTATTGAGACAGAGTCTTGCTCTGTTGCCCTGGCTGGAGTGCAGTGGCATTACCCTGGCTCACTGCAACCTCTGCCTCCCGGGTTCAAGCAATTCTCCTTCTTCAGCCTCCCAAGTAGCTGGGATTATAGGCACATAACACCATGCCTGGCTAATTTTTGTATTTTTTAGTAGAAACAGGGTTTCACCATGTTGGCCAGGCTGGTTTCGAACTCCTGACCTCAAATGATCCACCCACCTCAGCCTCCCAAAGTGCTGGGATTACAGTCATGAGCCACCATGCCCAGCCAGTTTAAGAAATAATTTTAAAAATATATTTTCTATTACATATTAATTTTAGTTTAATTATGAGGGAAACAGAATTTTCTGGGCTCACTCAGACCCATTCTCCAGTTGAAAGACTAACCCTACTAATTCACTTGTATCTGCCGACCTGGCTGATGGTGGTAGAGAAACAGACAAGTGGGTCTTTACACCCAGAACCAGCCTGGCTCCTGGAATCTGGGCTGTGCCTCTGCCAGGCATTACGACTACCCTTTGTGCCTCCAGCAGTCTTCTCTAGCTTTGGGGTTTATAATAAGTCAACAGAAGGTGGCATCTCAAGCTACCTTGGCTGTTTTGTCCTTATGATTCCATCCGCTTGGCCTCTCCATGAGTGTGTAATTTGGCGGGGTCTATGTTGAAAAATGGCACCATCCAAAGGTCAGCAGGATAATTTCTGTTCTGTGCACAGTATTCCCAAGCTAAGGATATGAAACTTTCCCCAGGGCCCAGGAGATGGCATGTGCTCCAGGGAAAGTGGGAGCATTTTGTCCCTTTGGATCCAGTGATGCCGCCCTGAAGGGCTGCTACCATGGACAGCCTGCCACCTCCTCTGTTTCACACCTGAATGTGCTCGCTTCCTGGACCTTGCGGCTTCCTGCCTTGGGGAGGATGTGGTGCCAATTCCAGCAGATGGACTTGCTTATAATTTGCCAGCTAGTCAGGTGGAGGGAGTTAGGGCTGGTGCCTATCCAGCTCAGCGGAAATGAACTGGTATAGAAATTTCTCCCGAACAGGAAAATTTTGGAGTGGCCTTGCAAATGGAAACTCTTCATAATCTATTTTAATGGCTCTGTAGCAAAACACAAAGCTGCAGGCATCTTGGAAACAGGGATAGAATCTGGAATTTTGGAGCTTGATGTGGTCTGGATAGGTAAGGTGGAAGGGAGAGAAGAGTGGTTAGCAGAAAGAACTGACACAGGCCAGGTGCAGTGGCTGATGCTTGTAATCCCAGCACTTTGTGAGGCTGAGGTGGGCAGATCACTCAAGGCCAGAAGTTTGAGATGAGCTTGGCCAACATCATGAAACCCTGTAGCTACTAAAACTACAAAAATTATCCGGGCACAATGGTGTGCACCTGTAATCCCAGCTACTCAGGAGGCTGAGACACGAGAATTGCTTGAACATTAGTACATTCACAATAAATTTACATTTAGTACATTTTAGTACTTTTACAGAGTTGTGTACATTTACACAGGTGTACATTTACAGAGTTGTGCAACCATCATCACAATCCGACTTTAGAACATTTCCGTCACCTCAAACACACCCCTGAGCCCCCTCTTTGATTATTTACTCTTCGCGTTCTTTCCCCAAATCGTGTGCATGCCTGTGCCCAGGAGGCACGCCAATGGGAAAGGTGGCTCAGGTCGCTCACCAAGGGCTACCCCACCAGGGAGGTGACTTGAACCTCTTGACTCCACGTGGCGGCATTCTTGACCCTTTTCATCTCAAAACTCACAAATTTGGAAATTTGCTCAGTAAATCTGAAGATGACCTATCTTCTTTGACCCCATCCCAGAAGATGTAGAGGTACTTAAATAAATAAAATCCAAAAAGAGAAACTGATCATCCAAATATAGGAGAGTAGAAAGAGGATAAAGGGGCCAGGCACTGTGGCTCACGCCTGTAATCCCAGAACTTTGGGAGGCCTAGGTGGGTGGATCATGAAGTCAGGAGATCGAGACCACCCTGGCCAACATGGTGAAACCCAGTATCTACCAAAAATACAAAAATTAGCTGGACGTAGTGGTGTGCACCTGTAGTTCCAGCTACTCGGGAGACTGAGGCAGGAGAATTGTTTGAACCTGGGAGGTGGAGGTTGAAGTAAGCCGAGATCACACCACTGCACTCAAGCCTGGTGATAGAGCGAGACTCCATTTCAAAAAAAAAGAAAATTTAAAAAAAAGGATGAAGACTGGTGGGTAGTGAGCCTAATTCTAATGCTCAAGTTACTGCTGGCCATGTGACTGGGAGCCTGGGTAAGTGTCCCTTTTTACCTTTGTAAAGAGGGATGCCTTCACTCCTCTGACAGGCATTGCATGCTAATGTCTCAAACATGAGGTGAGGTGCTAGGGTTACAGAGGTCAAAGACAATCATTAACCCCAAATGGTCCTACCATCTAAGGCTGAGGTTCTAAAACCACTGTGCCTAAGAAACACCTGTATGTGTGTATATATATATATATATACACACGTATATATATATATATATATATATATATATATATATATATTTTTTTTTTTTTTTTTTTTTTTTTGAGACAGAGTCTCGCTCCGTCACCCAGGCTGAAATGCAGCGGCATAATCGTGGCTCTCTGCAACCTCTGCCTTCCAGGTTCAAGTGATTCTCCTGCCTTAGCCTCCTGAGTAGCTGGGACTGCAGGCTCCCACCACCATGCCCAGCTAATTTTTAAATTTTTAGTAGAGACAGGATTTCACTATATTGGCCAGGCTGGTCTCGAACTCCTGACTTTGCGATCCACCCACCTCGGCCTCCCAAAGTGCTTGGATTACAGGCGTGGGTCACTGTGCCCGGCCATATCTTTTTTGAAGTATGGATTCCCAGCACAATATGGTGCCTATCATTAACAATACTGTATTGTGCACTTAAAAATTTAGGACAGTACATTTCCTGTTGTGTTCTTACCACGATAAAAATGAAGTTATTCATCCTTTTAAAAAATAATAAAGTATGGATTCTCAAGCATCATGTCCGAGAATCTGATTCAGGAGGCCTGGGAATCTGCATATGAACAAATACCCCTCCTCTGGGTGATTCTGGTACAGGGAGGCCTACAGATGCACTTTGAGGATCTGGCCCTATACGGGTGTGGAAAGGACAGATCAATGGAGGTTTTTGACTCCTCAGAAGAAAAATGCACTGGAAATTTAGTCAGACCCCGTAATTATTCTAATGTATCAGCTAATCGCTTCCTCTTCATTTTAGAAACACAGCTTCGTTGCTATAACCTTACATTTTCTCAGCAATGTTTGGGATTTCTTCCAAACCAGATTAGAGAGATTCCGCATGTCTATATAAAAGGGTCTTTTTATTTCCTGATCTTGATGGGCAAATAATCTCCATGAAAATTTTCCTAAATCATCCTAGTCTTGTTAAAAATGACAAGAGTGGCAGGGCAGGGTGGCTCCCACCTATAATCCTAGCACCTTGGGAGGCTGAGGCAGGAGGATCACTTGACGTGAGGAATTTGAGACCAGCCTGGGCAACATAGCAAGATCCCATCTCCACAAAAAATTTAAACATTAGCTGGGCATGGTGTCTTGCACCTGTAATCCCAGCTACTCAGGAGGCTGAGGTGGGACAATTGCTTGAACCCAGGAGTTGGAGGTTGCAGTGAGCTATGATTGCACATGATCATACCACTGTACTCCTGCATGGGTGACAGAAATCCTGTCTCAAGTAAAAAGACTGGTTGCTACAGACTTTTTCCCTCATCCTGAGAAACAGTAGAGGGCTGTGTTATCACTGTAGGAACTTCCAGTTCCTCTGCTCTGTTCACATGCGCAGAGAGCCTGCAGCCTCTCCTCAGCCACTGGCTCGCCTGAGACTTCTGCAGGGATGGTTTAGTTGAAAATGAGGCAGTGGGTGTAAACGCCTGAAACATAGTAGGCAGCCAATAATTTCTTGCTGCAATTAAAAATAATACACACAATACAAAATATACCAAAAATATGAATCAAGAAATTTTGGTAACAGAGTTTTTTTTTCAACCATATTTCTCTCAAACAATACTGCAGAGTAATATGGAAATTCCGAAGTAACAAAGGGGAATAAAAAGTTTAACTAAGTTTTGTTATACTTTTGCATAAGGGGTTCCTTATATGTACCTCAAAAGCAGTAACTTGAGTGAGGAGGCTGCAGGCTACGTGATGCCTGTGCTCGGCTGTGCACCTTTCCATCATCTCAAATCCGAGAAAGAAACTTAAAAAGCCTAAGAATCTGGCTTCAGTGCAAGCTTCTGCCTCAGGGACAATCACTGTCAGTTTCACAATGCAGACAATAGTGAGTGAATTCGAAGAAATGGTACTTTCCCACCTGCATTTAAAAAAAGAACGAAAGTAAATCTACTCCCCTCCTTTTTTGGGAACATGGACTGGCCCATTGTGGTTGTTGGTGTGTTGAACTCGTAAGTTAAGCGAGGAGAGGAGGCGTGAGAGAGTGTGCCTGCCCGCCGCACACGGGGCTGGTTTCCGGAGCGCGTCTCTAGAGGGATGCACATTGCCTTAGCCGAGCTTCAGAGAGAAGCCTGGTTTGTAACCCAGGCGGGCGGGAGCCTCCGTCTGTCGGGCTGAGGTCTGGCATCTCCAAAGCCCTCCGGGCCGTGTTCTGAACTGGAAAACTGGAGGAGTCCTCTGCTCAGCACAGCCGAGGAACAGAATTAGAAGAAAAGGAACCCTGGCCTAAGGTAAAGCGGGCATTGCACAAGGTGACCTATGTCCTTTGCTTTGCGAGGCAGATGTGAGATTTCTGGCTTCCTTTGTGAGGTTGGAGGCCACTTGGATCCTCCAAATGTGGTGGCTGGATACTGGACACAGAAGTCACTTTCATTGCCCTGAAAATACATTTATGTAAACTTTTTGTTTTCCTGATGATACAAAAGAAACGACAGGAGCTTTTGTTCATCGATACAGAACTAGACTGAAGAACAGGAAAGGCTAGTTATTTATTTCACTGAGAAGTGTAGTGCGTTGACCTTTTAAACAAGGTTTATGTTTTTTTAGGCTGCCTCCCCCAAGATTGAAAGGAGACTGTGGTTTCCAGACTTTGAGTTTGTTTTGTTTTGTCTGTGGTTCCTAGAGCTCTGTGAAATTTACATTTGAGTCCTGTTTGGGGGATTTGGTGGTGGAAGGGGCATGGGGGATTGTGTAGATTTAGCTGTTACTGTAAATTTATGAGTTTTTTTTTTTTTTCTTTAAGAAATTCCCGATGAATGAAAATAAGGAAGCAAGCGTTTGGGTATTCATATTTTATTGCAGCTCTAGGTTGAAAGAGCTTGGCAATTGCCTCCCTTTCCACCTTTGATATGCAATAAAGGAAATCTAGAGATTCTGGCCTTTATATTGAAAATAGTTTTCCTAAAAACCTAGTTATTAATCAAACCATGCTGTAAAGACTGTTTTGGAAAAAAATGTTTTAAAATGTGCTGCATTAGCATTAAGGAAGAAATGGACGAGAAAGTTATCTCATCTGTGAAAGAAATAGATTTATGGTGTTGGAAAGGAAAAAAAAAAGTGAGTTTGGCCATAACCCAGCAGGAGTGTGGTCGCTATAGCAGCCTCATTTGTCACTTAACTGAGATTGGAGATTTAAAAGAAAATTGAGCCTGTTTTCTCTGAGACAGCCCCTTGAGGAATGTTAAGAGGATGTGAAGTTATTTAGATTACCTAAACAGGTTCTGACAAGTAAGTGAAAATAACTCATTAAAATATAATTGTTGCCATTCTATAAATGGATGAAAAGGCTTGTTGTGTCATTGTGTACTTATAAAATAGGTGAATTTGCCACGGCTCATTGGTATAAATTACTTTTGAGAAGACTTTGTAAGACTAAGCTTGAGGCCTTGCCAAGCATCCCTTATAACACTTAGAATGAATGTTTTGACCAGTGTTTTCAAGGGGGTTGCCTAAGCATTTTCATGTGTCAATGAGTCTGATCCTTGTATCAGTGGCTTACCCCGCAGGTCCAGGGAATATTTTATCATGATAACAGAAGTTTGCAGGTTTTTCTCTTCAACTAAATAATACCTCATCTAAAAGGACAGAAAAATGAACTACTCGGTTCTTGCAACCTGACTTTCTGGAGGGATTGTCATGATTTTGCCTCCTGTAGACCAGGGTTTCTCAACCTCAGCATTATCTACATTTGGCTGGGATCATAGCTTGTTGTAGGAGACTATCTATGGGATGTCTAGTAGCATCCTCAGTCTCTACGCACCAGGTGACAGTAGCACTCCCTCTCCAGCTGTAACCACCAGAACTATCTTCAGACACTGTTAAATGTTCCCTGCAGGTAAAACTACCCCTGGGAGAGAACCACTGCTAGAGAGAAACCACCTTGGGGCCTACTGCTGCCAGTGAGGAGGACGGGGCTATGAAAGGAGGCTAGAGTCCCAGGGAGGTCTGGCGGGGTCCAAGGAACAGTGGCAGGACAAGTGTTTTGGCCTGACTATTTGGTTTTTATTTTGTTTGGGTTTTGTTTGAAATCACATCTTGGGAGTGGGGGGTCAGATTCAAGGACTGCTGTGGATATACATTCTTCTGCCCCTTTTTCCTTCTGTGCCCTTGAGAGACTTATTTTATACAGTGCTATAGAAGTCAAACTTCTCTCAATTGAATTCTTTCTTAATTGCATTCTGGGGATATACTATTTTTTCTTTTTTTAAAAAGAAGCTTATATAGTGATCCATTTTATAAAGCAAATAGTTACTTATCCCTTCTGTAAATACAGAGTTTTTGTTTTGTTTTGTTTCAGTAAATCTGGCCATGCCTGTTAGTTTTTTTCTTCTGGAATCTGTAAGTGAATGCTTTCATTTCTTTTTTTCTCCCCCCTCTGTACCAGTGGGTGTCAAACTGTTCTGATTTTTTTTTTTTTAAGGAATTAGGCCTTGTTTTGTGAGTGCAATAGAAGAGTCACAGCCTTTTTCCAATTTACAGATAACGATGAAGTCAATGGCTGGGATTTTTTCCATTTAAAATTTTTTCTGCACCTTTAGCATTATGTTGCTGTTTGTTTGCTCTCAAAGTTTCACCGATTACAAAATGCATGAAGCTGTGTACGCCTCTTTTTCTTGGTGTTTCTCCAAGAATATAGTACATTGTACTGAGCACTGTGACTTCCAGGAGCTACGACCACTACCCAAACCAGATGAGATGCACCACTCCATAGAAGAGACTCTCAAGCCCAGGGAGGGTAGAGGCAGTGGTTGGCATTGGCTGAACAGATAGGGAAACACGTTGACTTATTGGAGTTTTATTCTTGGTGACAGAGCTGGACTGACCCATAATGTTATGAGAGAACTGTGGTTTCTGCTTTTGATTGCAAAGCAATCTTGCATTTACCTCCACTTGGAGATACCAATGTGACACACACCATGTGGTCTCTAAGTAACATTTCTTTGTTATTAATGTTAGAAATAAATTTTCGGTGCCGCAAAAGAAATAGCATTTGAACATAAATTTTGTCAGCAAGGTAATTTAGTTCATGGAAGAGTGCGTCTTGTGGATGGAGCAATGGTGAGAGCACACCTGAACAAGGGAGGGGAAGGGGTTCTTATCCCTGAGGCAGGTCGCCTCTACTATTTTTTTGTTGTTGTTGTTGTTGTTGTTTTTTGTCATTCCCCTATTGGCTAAGGTTGGACTGTACGGCCTAAACTAATTCTGATTGGCTGTTTTAAAGAGAGCAGGGGTATGAGCAAGAGTGGTGGGGTGAGCAGTTTTGGCCGGAAAGACCATTAGGGAACAGGTGACTAAAGGTGACTCAGGTCAGAGCAGTTGACCAGGGGTGGCTCAGGATGGAGCAGGTGATTGGGGGTGACTCAGGACAGGGCAGGTGATCAGGGGAACAAATGTGAACTACTGATTAGAGCTGGCAGGAAGCTTGTTTACTGAAACTAGGGGCAATAAACTTTAAAATGGAGAATAAAGAACAGGGAAACTGAACGCACTGACATACTGATTCTTCGAAGAGAAACTTTTGTTTGAAATCACATCCTGGGAATGGGGGGTTGGATTCAAGGACTGCTGTGTTGCTGTGTTGAGACACTGCCCGAGAAGATCAGTCAACGGTGCTGGGACCACTGAGGAGGCATTCCTGGGAGCAGGCACTCCTGCACAGCCCAACCACCCAGTGGGATGTTGACTTCAGGTGGCCGTGACAGAAGCTGGCGTTAGAGGTAGTGGTGTTTTCTTAGCAAATGTATGTTTCTTTCCTTCGGCCCACCATGAACCACAATCTGTCATGAAATGGAAAGGGGGATGAAGTCCCTGGTCACAGGTGATTTTCGGTCTACCTCACTGTATTTCACATTAAAATTCACCCTCTCCCCTCCCATTTAGTAGACTAAGGATACATGAGTGCAGCAAATGTGAGCATTTTAGGTCCATCTGCCCCCAGGATGTAGCACGGTGCTTGCTCATACTCCTTGCTCAGTCGCTGATGAACAGACAAATAAATGTCAATAATTTCTATGGAAAGACCACCCAAGAGCTTGATCTGCAAGCTCACATGTCTGCAGCCTGTGTCCACGTAGCCCGTTCTCTATATTTTTTCCAGGAGGACAAATCCAGTCCCCATCTAAGCAGGTTTTAATGTCTTAGGGGCTGCCAGAAAACTCTCTGAAGGATGCAGGAAAAGTGGATCTGTGGGTTGTAGAATTGGGGCCTCATAAGGTCCAGAAATTAAATTTCTGCTCTTACTATAAACTCCACAAATTAATGCTGCTTCATGGTTTCAATAAGAAAGAGCGTGCTACCCATAGGGTCTGATGCAAAGGCAAGGTATTCACTACCTTTTAAGAAAATCGTCCAGTTTAAAGAAAGAGCTTATGACCAGGAGTGAAAAAATGGCCCTTGTTGCTCTGTGTGTCCCATGAGGAATCAGGCGGTGCTGCCCAGAGAACCTACCTGGTTCTCTGAAGCAGGTTATCAGGGCAGTGGGGGTGCAGATGGGGCAGATGTCTTGACACTGGAACTCTCCTGGACTGTGCAGAATGTAAACGTGCTGTAGTGAGAGACAGAGAAGCCAAAGATCCTCTCATTTCTTGCTTTGGTTCACAAACCAACCCCAGCTCTATGTTTGCTTTTGATTGATTGATTGACTGATTGATTGAGACGGAGTATTGCTTTGTCACCTAGGCTGGAGTGCAGTGGCGCAATCTCAGATCACTGCAAGCTCCGCTTCCTGGGTTCAAACAATTCTCCTGCCTCAGCCTCCCAAGTAGGTGGGATTACGGGTGTGTGCCTCCATGCTTGGCTAATCTTCTATAATTTTAGTAGAGATGGGGTTTCACCATGTTGGCCAGGCTGGTCTCAAACTCCTGATCTCAAGTGATCTGCCCACCTCGGCCTCTCAAAGTGCTGGGATTACAGGTGTGAGCCGCTGTGCCTGGCCTCCTCTATGTTTCTAAGCAGAGCCCTGGGAACGAGCAAGTGTGAGCCTTTTTTGTGCCTTAAACTGCAGAGGCTTAAGGTGTGGCCTTTGGGGGAGGGGACCTTCATCAAAGAGGAAACAAACCCTGCTGCTTTTATTAGTCGCCAAGCCTGGAATGTTTTTAGCAAATACGTGTTTGTGTCCTCCTCAGCATTGCTGGTTCACACTGAGGCCATTTATTGCTCATAAACATTAGATGAAGCAAAAATACTTGTTTACACTTAAGACTGCTTTTATCTTTCCTTACTGCTGAATAATAACTTATACTAGATTGTGTTGGTTCTGTGCAGCTGGTTCCTTGCATCCGTGCTCATATCCGTATACCTTGTCCAAATAAACATACTTGAAAAGATAGAGAATGTGTTTTGTGAAGTTGAGAACATCTGCTAACAGAGTTTAAGCTGAGCTTTCTGCTTTGTTTTGGCAACTTGTTTAGGATGCCAAATGTATCTGGTCTGGCAACAGATGAAAGAAGATACTGGCTCTTGTATAATCAAGTTTAGGGAATAAGTGGGGGGTGGGGTGGATTTCCAGGTTTCCTTTGTGTTTTGTAAAGAGTTTTAAAGCATAGGGAGAAAATGTACTTGACTGGACTTTTAATATCTTAGGGGCCTCCAGAAAACTCTTTGAAGGATGCAGGAAAAGTGGGTCTGTGGGTTATAGAATTGGGGACTTCATAAGGCCCAGAAATTAAATTTCTGCTGTTACTATAAACTCCACAGATTAATGCTGCTTCCTGGTTTCAATATGAAAGAGCATACTAGGCCGGGCACAGTGGCTCATGCCTGTAATCCCAGCACTTTGGGAGGCCGAGGCAGGCGGATCATAAGGTTAGGAGTTCAAGACAAGCCTGACCAATATGGTGAAACCCCGTCTCTATT